>NC_035448.2:204795450-205095450 GCF_002127325.2 Helianthus annuus | reverse complement strand
CTCTGAGCTTGAAAACAAGACATGAGCTTGAGACTACTAGCAGGCTTCTCACCACGAAGCTGTAGGACCTCACCTGCCGAGAGCGGAACACGAACAATCTTCTCAAGACAAACTACCTCTGCGTGATGCTTGGCTAACCAATCCATACCCACAATAATGTCAAAACTCCCAATTGCATTGGCGTGAGGTCAATAGGAAAAAGATGGTCGTTAAGGTTCAACTTGCAGTTGCGAAGAACATAATCAAGAACAACGGGTTCAACACTAGCAACTTCTACTGTCAAAGGCTTACCTAGTTTCGTTCTAGACACGTGAAGCAATGGCTCAAAAGATAACGACACAAAACTCTTATCGGCACCTGAATCAAAAAGAACAGATGTAGGCTGATTATTAACAAAGAACGTACCGTTGACCACTTCATTGTCTGCTTGCGCCTCTTGTGCATTCATGTTAAAGACTCGACCTCGAGCCTGAGCTGGATTTGCATGAGCGAGTCTTGGACACTAGTTACGGTAGTGGGTCAGATCCCCACAGTTATAGCAAGAACCAGGTGGGTTGTGAGGTCGTGCAACTTGAGCCTGTTGGTGAGCAGGAGGCTGAGCAACTCGTTGAGTCGGGTTCTGAACTGCCCGATTCTGATTAGCAGGAAGACGACATGTGGCAGCAAGATGACCAGATCTTCCATAGTTAGTGCAATGATGACACTGGAGGTGCGGCTGATGATGACCGTTACATCTGTTGCACAGAGGTGCATTGCCAAGGTATGGTTTCTTGACAAGTGGTTGCGCAGGCTGATTTGGTGCAGCTTGATTTGCCTGTGCAGTAACGGCGAAATTTTGGGAAGCCTTACGCTTCCTAGAACCCTTCGAGGAACCAGATTCCTTACCCTTTTTGCGTTCACTTTTATCAGACGCCTGTTTCTTACCCTTGTCACTCCTTTTATGCAACTTACCCTTTCTAACCTGCGACTCAGTCAATATCGCTGCTAACTCTATCGCCTGACGGACTGTGGTAGGGTTACTACCAGTAACGATGTCTTGTACGGAGTCAGGTAAGCCATCAATATACCTCTCGATAGCCTTCTCGAGTGGGGTAACCATGGTAGGGCAAAGTAAACTCAACTCCTCATACCTATCTGTGTAAGCCCGGTGCTCACCACTATCTTGTTTCAAGTCATCAAATTCTCTTTCCAAAGCTCTCAGTTCATGACGAGGACAAAACTCCCTCATCATAAGAGTCCTAAGTTCAGCCCATTTTGTGCTAGAGCAACTTCAGCACCATGATCTCTCATAACCCCGTTCCACCTTGTAAGAGCCCTCTTCTGAAACACGCTTGATGCAAACTCGACTTTTCGATTTTCAGGACATTGAATGTGTCGGAATATACTCTCAATGCTCTCGAACCATTGAAGGAGCCCAGTTGCCCCTTCAGAACCACTAAACTTGAGTGGTTTAGCCGAATTAAAACTCTTGAAGTTGCATGGAGCGTTTTGGTTGTTGTTGGCCTGGTTCACCTGAGCAATAATGTTTGGGAGTACTGCAGCCATATGCTGCACCATGATATCTGCCATTTCGGCATTAGATAGCGGATTTTCGCGTCGAGGAGGCATTCTAAAAGAGGAAACATGAGAGGAAACGAATGTGATGAAACAATAACAACAAAGGTAAGATGGTGGTCATTCGTTTGTTACCACAAAGCAAACAAATGACACACAGTGACTAATCAAAGTAATTGGGTCAAAAATAATGTATCGCGAAGACATGCTCGCCTATAAGTGAACACTCACCCCAAGAGTTCCCAGGTAAGAGTGACTGGTCCGATTATGTGGATTTGTACGAACACTCTAGCCTTAGACAAAAAACCCAGGGTATAGGCATTCACTCTTCTAGTTTGCACCTGTTCACACTATTTAGAACCCAAAACTTTGACGAGATTTTGAAAACTTGGAAGGCACAATGCCAAAAGAATCATTCAAAAATGGATGATAAATTTTCAAAATCATTTTAAAAATCAAAAGGGTTCAAAACCATATAATAAATCATTTAAAAAACAGATGATTGATTTTCAAAAATCGTTTTAGAAAATTGGGTTCTTGTTTTGGGTAATCACCTAAGGATAGGTGAAGTGCATGTTTTAAAATCTAAACACAAGATAACTTGTGTTGGGGTCCTAGAAAGGTTATAGTCTAGATCAAAGCGTTACTAATAACCTAATTCCCTATAACCATTGGCTCTGATACCAACTCTTATGTCACACCCCGACCACGTAAAACATCAAATCGTGGCGGAAACGTCGGGGAGTGTTGTAACAGAATTATTGTTTCACAACCACGGCATTAAAAGTTATGTTTTTATTAATCAAACAAGAGAGTTACATTGTCTTAAACAAAGAGAAACAAGAGTACATAACAAAATTTAACTAGTTCTAGCTTCATTTTTAAGTCACTAAGGTACAGGTCCGCCCAAGTGTGTCACGATCATCCTACGCATTAGCTCCTGAAACACATGTGAAAATAGGTACGTCATCATAAAAATGCCTGAGAGATACATAGGTTTTGTGAAAATAGGATTCATGACTTAAGTTTAAAGAAATGTTTAATAAAAATTAGTCATGAATCTTGTTAAGTGTTTTCTTTTGTAAATAATTTGAAAAGAAATAAAAATCAGATGTTATGTATAAATAAAAGAATAATGTATGGTTATATGTATAACCAAGTAAAATGAGTTTGTATAAATCAAGTTATTTGTAAAACGATGTCTTGTGATAAATATGTTATTTGGGAAAAATCTTATATGTCTAAATTGAAATGATTCAAATAACGCTACGATATATAATACAACACAAGCACTTATATATAGGAAGTACCAGTAGTGTATCCACCATGCTTGTATTATATTACACATGCATCGTTACTTAAATCACTTAAACAAACCACCAATGTATAAAGTTCATGTTTAAACCAATTGTCAAATGTTCTTGTATAAACCATGTCAAATGTTAAAAGTCAAAATGTAATCATGTAGTATGTAACAAATGTTATGTATGGTACGTAAGATGTGATTACCTAAACCAAATGTAAAAATGTACAAAACAAAGTATTTTGAATATATCAAAAAGTCGTGTTTTGCAAAATAAAATGCATGTCTTACTGATACAAACACTTATGCGGTAAGTTAAACGCATACGTTCAAGCCTTGAGACAGTAGGATAACCTTAGAGTAAAGGTTATCAAAAATGTTTTCGGATTCAGTCATTCCTTACATCCAAACAAACCTAGGATGTCAGGAACGAGATTTGTCAAGTCCTATGGTACCACTACTTACTACCGAGCGGCGTAGCTAATGTTAATGAATGTATTTTAGTCCCATTGTACAAACCAAACATCATACCAAATGTAAACATGTTATGAGAAAACAATGTACTAAGTATGCTAAGTTAACATACAAAGCAGAAAAGTCATGTAAATCAATGTGCTAGCATGCTCAGTAAACATACATAGCAGAAATTTAATGTAAAACAATGTGCTAACATGTTAAGTAAACATACATAGCAAAAGGAAATGTAATGTAAAACAATGTGCTAGCATGTCAAGTAAACATAC
Organism: Helianthus annuus; assembly: GCF_002127325.2. Lineage (NCBI taxonomy): Eukaryota > Viridiplantae > Streptophyta > Magnoliopsida > Asterales > Asteraceae > Helianthus > Helianthus annuus. The sequence goes on along the minus strand of NC_035448.2, from coordinate 205,091,850 downwards.
ATAGCAAAAGGAAATGTAATGTAAAACAATGTGCTAGCATGTCAAGTAAACATACATAGGAAAAGAAAATGTAATGTAAAACAATGTGCTAGCATGTCAAGTAAACATACATAGCAAAACATAATGAAATCATGTACTATAAGTGTACTAGTGAACATAACAGGTATATGATATGAAAACATGGAAAGCACGAAAGTAACAAGTAGGCACATGTGTTTCACACTAAAACGTTTGAAAAACAGTAAAAGAGGGGACTATGTACTCACTTGAGATTGCTTAGAAGTCCTAGGATAACCACCAAGCAAAGCTAGAAGATCGCGGAATCAAACGACACTTAATATAGGCAACTACGTTAATTTAACGGACCTAATCGGAGGATCGGGTAGCATGAGGGTTTGTAAACCAAATGAGTGTAAGAACTCATGCAATATGGTTTAACAAAGCCTACATACTAAAACGAAACTTATCCTAAGTGCTTTTGACCCATTACGACCCGTTTAGGTAGCTTATGCTTACTTTAACGCGTCGTTCGCGTAAAACGCGTTCGGACTGGCTAACTAGTCCTATGACAAGTAAAATATGCCTTAACATGTTTAATATTGTTTCCAAATCAGTTTAGATGTCAAAAGTTATGTCAAATATGCTTAAAATGAATTTTGGTGCAAAAAGGGCATTTTGGTCATTTACCTAAGGCATATAAACTACCTATCATACAACTACTTAAACGAAGTGACCATAAGGTATAACCTCAGACGGTTATTCCCTATACAACTATGGTCACCTAATGAGTTTGGTCGGATCCTAATGATCGACCAAATGGGTCGGGTTCGAAAGTATAAGCGATTGTTTAGTTCGCTTACCTTACGACCCTATATAAGCACAAATCTAAAAGTGACAAGTTAAACATGTTAAAACATGTTTAACGATGTTAGAAAACAAGTTTGGTATCAAAACAAACAGTTTTGATACCTAAAAGTAGTTTAGTTACTAAATACGCAAGAATACGCATTTTAGCCGAAACTACGACTTGTCACTAAGCCTAGATAACGTGGTAATCAGTAGGTATAGTCACTAGGGACTATAACCATCGTGATTACGCTCACGTTATGAAGTTCAAACAAACTTCGCGTTGACCATAAACTTGTCAATGCAGAAAGTCAAACGCTGTTTGACTTTTAAGCTAAAAAAACGCATAAAAAGAACGAAAGGAATACTTACAAAAGGTCCAAGAACGGAAGTTTGACCCGATTATTCTCAGGTACGATGTGAAAGCACTTCAACTGAGAGAAATATCAGATCAAAGGTGTGAGTTTTGAGCAAAGGGATGGGGGTATTTATAGGATTTCTAGGACCGTTAGGATAGTTCCTCGATTCCCAGCTTAAATCTCATTCGTACACCTCATGCCCACTGATTTGAATACCATGGGCACCTCCAAAAGAGCCCATAGAATCATAAAAACCATGTGCAAAGGTGTGGTACAGCTGGAACAAGCTGGAAACAACTTTTCTATCCAAATAAGGTGCTGGCTTCGCGCGACGGCTGAACCAGGTGGTGGTGGCGTGGCGCCACCATGTGCCAGGTCCAGAAACTTTCGAAATTTGACAGATTTGATCCCTGCACTTGTTTAAGGCCTATTTTGATGCGTTTAAACCCCGTTAACCCATTTTCAAGGCTCAATAATGAAGGTTAAGTATAGGGAACATGAAACGTACTCAAAAATATGCCGGATGTCGGCTCGTTTGGTCGTACGATCACGATATTCGCTTAATTACGACGAAATGCGCACGAACGCGAAAAACGATCCAAATGACGCGACGAATGGATTTTTCTTATGCCAAACAGTAAAATAAAAATATTTTAATGCTTACATAAATTTTTGGATGTCCGGATGTATTCAGAACGTAAGTTATGCGCGAAAATGCAAACTTACGCACTTTTTGACGCTTTTAGTCCCTGAATGACCAAAAAGTTTATTTTAGCACACCGAACCCCTCATACCCTATTTCTAAGCTATGTAAAGGATATTTAGGGTATGTTTAACTTATGTTCATGTTCCGAAATGTTCGTTACAATACAAATCATCATACTTTCGCCGTTTGTCGAATTTAGTCCCTGTAAGCGAATAAACTTGATTTTGCCATACCAAAGCCTTCAAAACTTATTTCTAAGTTATGTAAAGGTTATTTAAGGTATGTTAAGCATAAATTGATGTTCCGGAGTATTTATCGCGTTAAACTGATTACGTTTTCGCATCAGTTTGCGTATAACTCTCCAGAAAGCGATATAGAGTTTGAAATTGGATAAAACCCAAAACATGAAAATTGTCAAACATAAACAAACCAATATAGGGATCAAATAACTTTATTTCATTGATAACTGAACTGTTTACAATGATTACAAGCACAGATGTCACAGTCTCCCCTACTTGTGGAAATTTCGCCCCGAAATTTATTTAGAGGAAACTCGTGAGAATAGATGCGGATACTTCGCTTTCATTTGATCTTCACGTTCCCAAGTGAACTCAGGTCCACGTTTAGATTCCCAGCGAAATTTAACCAAAGGAATGCGCTTGCGTTTAAGCCATTTGACTATACGGTCCATGATTTCCAAAGGTTTCTCAACAAAATGAATCGTGTTATCAACACGAATTTCATCAAGTGGTATGTGGAGGTTCTCATCAGCTAAACACTTCTTGAGATTGGACACGTGGAAGGTTGGATGAACATTTCCAAGTTCAGGAGGTAGCTCAAGTCTGGAGGCTACCTTACCGATTCTTTTGACGATCTTGAATGGTCCAATGTATCTAGGTGCAAGTTTTCCTGTCTTTCCAAATCTGATCACACCTTTCCAAGGTGAGACCTTAAGTAATACTCGATCACCGACTTGAAATTCCAAGGGCTTGCGTCGTCGGTCTATGTAACTCTTTTGACGGCTTCGAGCTGTCTGAAGGTTATCACGAACTTTCTTAACCTTATCAGTTGTATCTAGAATGAGGTCAGGTCCAGTAAGCTGAGCCTCACCGATCTCATTTCAGCAGACTGGTGAATGACATTTTCGACCATAGAGAGCCTCGAAAGGAGCCATGTTGATGCTGGAGTGATAATTGTTGTTGTAGGAGAATTCAATCAATCGAAGATGTGAATCCCAACTACCACCAAAATCGATCACACAAGCTCTAAATGTATCCTCCAAAGTCTGGATTGTTCTTTCAGATTGGCCATCAGATTGCGGATGATAAGCAGTGCTCAAATTAAGTTGGGTCCCCATAGCAGAATGCATGGTTCTCCAAAAATGAGAAGAGAAGCGAGCATCTCTGTCAGAAATAATGTTCCAAGGAACACCATGTCGAGATACAATTTCATCCACATAGATTTTAGCAAGCTTTTCAGCAGATAGATCCTCACGGATCGGCAGGAAATGCGCTGATTTTGTAAGACGATCAACAACTACCCAGATGGCATCATGACCTTTCTTTGTGCGTGGAAGTTTAGTAATGAGATCCATAGCAATGTTTTCCCATTTCCAAACTGGAATCTCTGGTTGCTCCAATAAACCAGAAGGATGTTGGTGTTCAGCCTTTACCTTAAGACAAGTAAGGCATTTTGAAACGTACAAGGCAATGTCTTTCTTCATACCAGGCCACCAATACTGAGTACGAAGGTCCTTATACATCTTTTCTGAGCCAGGATGAATAGAATAACGAGACTTATGGGCTTCATCCATGAGCAAGGTGTGAAGATCATCTTGGCTTGGGACCCACAGACGGTCCATGAAATAATACGATCCATTGTCCTTTAGTACAAGATCAGGCTTAATGTGATAGGGTAATTCCTTACCCATCAAGTCTTGTGAAACACAAGCATGTTGAGCCTGAGAAATGCGTGTTTGGATATTAGATTTAGCTTGAATATCATATTGAATACGAACACAATGAAGCTTAGTACGTTCCTTATGACTCAATGTGTCAGCCACAACATTCGCCTTACCAGGATGGTAGTGAATTAGTTCAACCCAACGTCGTTGCCTCATGTTGAGTTCTTTCTGATTAAAGATATGCTGAAGACTCTTGTGGTCAGTGAAAACCACACATTTTGTACCGTACAAATAATGTCTCCAGATCTTGAGAGCCAATATAACTGCACCTAACTCAAGATCATGAGTGGTTTAGTTCTTCTCATGTATCTTTAACTGCCTCGATGCATATGCTATGACTTTATTCCTTTGCATTAGAACACAGCCAAGACCCAAGTTCGATGCATCACAATACACGACGAAATCATCATTGCCCTCAGGCAAAGATAGGATAGGCGCATCACAAAGCTTCTGTTTCAAGGTCTAAAACGCTTCCTCTTATTTAGAACCCCATTCAAAGGGTTTATTCTTCTGAGTTAGACCAGTTAGAGGAACTGCAATCTTCGAGAAGTTTTCAATGAAGCGGCGGTAATATCCCGCGAGACCAAGAAAAGAACGAACCTCAGTAGGAATAGTAGGTGTATCCCAATCCATAATCGCACTGATCTTGGAGGGATCTACATGAATACCTTGTTCGTTGACGATATGCCCCAAAAATTGAACTTCCTTAAGCCAAAATTCGCACTTAGAGAATTTGGCGAAAAGTTGTTCTTTCTTCAGGAGTTCCAGAGTAAGAAAAAGATGTTGCTCGTGATCAGCTTGCGTCTTGGAATAAATCAAGATGTCATCAATGAAAACGATGATGAACTTATCTAAATAAAGCTTGCAGACCCTATTCATCAAGTCCATGAAAACAGCAGGAGCATTAATCAAACCGAAAGGCACAACTGTGAACTCATAATGCCCATAATGAGTGCAGAAAGCAGTCTTGGGAATATCTTCTTCATGCACACGAAGTTGATGATACCCAGAACGCAGATCAATCTTTGAAAAATAAGAAGCACCCTGTAACTAATCAAAGAGATCATCAATGCGAGGTAGGGGATATCGATTCTTGATGGTAAGCTTGTTAAGCTCACGGTAATCGATGCACATTCTAAAAGATCCATCCTTCTTCTTGACAAAAAGAACGGGAGCGCCCCAAGGTAAAAAGCTAGGACTGATAAAACCTTTGTCTGAAAGTTCCTGAAGCTGCTTAGACAACTCTTGCATCTCAGACGGTGCTGGGGGTAATCCAGGTAACTCTTAAGGAAACAACTCCGGATAATCCAGAACAACAGGGATATCTTGAATAGACTTGCCTTTGCCTTTGTCTTTGTCTGCTATGACATGTGCCAAGAAGGCCACATAGTTCTTTCGCAGATACCTCTGAGCTTGAAAACAAGACATGAGCTTGAGACTACTAGCAGGCTTCTCACCACGAACCTGTAGGACCTCACCTGTCGAGAGCGGAACACGAACAATCTTCTCAAAACAAAATACCTCTGCGTGATGCTTGGCTAACCAATCCATACCCACAATAATGTCGAAACTCCCAAGTTGCATTGGCGTGAGGTCAATAGGAAAAAGATGTTCGTTAAGGTTCAACTGGCAGTTGCGAAGAACAGAATCAAGAACAACGGGTTCAACACTAGCAACTTCTACTGTCAAAGGCTTACCTAGTTTCGTTCTAGACACGCGAAGCAATGGCTCAAAAGATAACGACACAAAACTCTTATCGGCACCTGAATCAAAAAGAACAGATGCAGGCTGATTATTAATAATGAACGTACCGTTGACCACTTTATTGTCTACTTGCGCCTCTTGTGCATTCATGTTAAAGACTCGACCTTGAGCCTGAGCCTAAGCTGGATTCGCATGGGCGAGTCTTGGACACTGGTTACGGTAGTGGGTCAGATCCCCACAGTTATAGCAAGAACCAGGTAGGTAGTGAGGTCGTGCAACTTGAGCCTGTTGCTGAGCAGGAGGCTGAGCAACTTGTTGAGTCGGGTTCTGAACTGCCCGATTCTGATTAGCAGGAAGATGACATGTGGCAGCAAGATGACCAGATCTTCCAGAGTTAGTGCAATGACGACAATGGAGGTGCGGCTGATGATGACCGTTACATCTGTTGCACAGCGGTGCATTGCCAAGGTATGGTTTCTTGGCAAGTGGTTGCGCAGGCTGATTTGGTGCAGCTTGATTTGCCTGTGCAGTAACGGCGAAATTTTGGGAAGCCTTACGCTTCCTAGAACCCTTCGAGGAACCAGATTCCTTACCCTTTTTGCTTTCACTTTTATCAAACGCCTGCTCCTTACCCTTGTCACCATTTTTATGTAGCTTACCCTTTCTAACCTGCGACTCAGTCAATGTCGCTGCTAACTCGATCGCCTGACGGACTGTGGTAGGGTTACTACCAGTAACGATGTCTTGTACGGAGTCAGGTAAGCCATCAATATACCTCTCGATAGCCTTCTCGAGTGGGGTAACCATGGTAGGGCAAAGTAAACTCTGTATGATCTTTTTCATTCCCGAACGACTCATTCAGAAGAGTTCTTAGACTGAATCAGAGGCGGAATTCATTGATTCAGTCTTTATTTAGCTTGTATAACACTAGAATCACTATTAACTATCTCTTGTATTGATTAGCACACGATTACAGACTTGGAGACACTTCGACAGCACTTCAGCGTCGGAAACATGAACTATTCCATCTGATATCGCTTGAAAGGTATATATAGGACATGTGATTCCGCTTGAACATGCTTCAAGCGGAATTACATCTCAAGCTAAATCACCACTTAAGCGAAATCACCACTCAAGCGGAATTAACTCACTTGATTTCGCTTGAAACCACCATGTACACTTTCAAGCGAAATCACCCATAAATTTCATATCCTTGTTTTACATGCACTGATTTATACAAACTAGTCTAAGACGCGAACGAAGATGAAGTCGACAGACAACTGCACTAACAGACTCCCCCTTGAATGTTGACGGAATCTTCAGTGAGAGTCTTCAACATGACGACTCTTCAATCTTGATCGGCCTTCTTTCTTTCTTAACATGTACCAGGATCTTTTCTTTAGCTCTAACCTCGTCAGACTCCCCCTTTCATCATACTGGGATCACTGTCTGGAATTAGCTATCACCTTGAGATCAATCCCTGGCTTTATCTCTGTTCAGCTCATTACCTACACAATTTTCTCACAAACACATAAGTTTTTACAATAGTTACATCAAGTTCAAATTAATGACCTTGATTAACTAATCAAACATTCTTTCTCAAAACAAATTTCTTCATTTAAGCACACACTCCCAACCCTGTTCATCATTTTCAGCATTTGGAATTTTGACAATCAGCTCTTCAACATCAGTTGTCGAAAATCTTTTTGGATTTTTCAAAATTTATGCTTAAAACACACTAAAATCTTTTTGGATTTTTGATAGAATGAAATACAGAAAATAAATATTTACAAAGAATATTTTTGCGAGTTTGTGTAAGAGGATCATATCAATTTATAAGACAAATCACTAGTACCATTAAGCTTTAATCATTTTAAGTTTTAAACGATTCACATGGATTGACGATATTGTTGTCCACTTAAACTCAATCTAAAAACTTTCGAAAAGCTTACCGATACGTTAAGGTATATTAATTTTGCACTAAGCTCTTATGGACCCCACGATCTCAGCATATCCCCTCATCATGCAATACACTAACTCAAGTAATGCCTTTAAACTTTAATCAACTGTGATTTGTGTGAAAACAACACAGAATGTTTAAACATTAACAATCAGGTTGATACTTTCGTATACGCAGAGAAAGTCTAATGTTTAAACAAAATAAAGAAACTAAAAATAAGTTGAAATTGTTTAGGCTTTAACCACCAGTTCGATACTCACGTATACGCAGAGGTGATCCAAAGCTTAAACGAAACACCATAGAAAAAAAAACAGAATGTCTAGGCACTAACATCCAGGTCGATACTCACGTATACGCAGAGGATGTCCAATGCTTAAACAAAATAAAGAAATCAAACAAGTTTAAATCTTTGCAAAATGAAATGCCAATCACAGCGACTTTTTAGCAAAGCTGTGAAAGTTCACAAACTTAACCAGTTTTATGTCTTTCGACAATCAGCGATTACTGAGTAGGTACACAATCAAAAAGGACAAAACTAAGTACTATGCTTTCAACCATGTTTTCCACTAGAACTAGGCTTTTTCATTTAAGTTTGTATCGTTATCACAAATTTACTAGTCTAGCTGAGCCTATCGTACATCTTTAGTGAGACCGTTTATCACTTTTAGCATTACATTTCTTTAGCATGCTGTGATAGTCCACTGATTTACTATCATTTCCTCTTGTATCAACAAAACTCATTTTTTATATTTTTCAATGTTTTTTGACTTTTTCAAATTTTCTAATTGTTTTAAAACTTTACTCCCCCTAAAATCAAAATATGTTTCAATTTCGATTTTCTGGGAAAATTTGAAACAACCTGTACAAACTTGACAACTTGATGAGAATCGCTTCAATTCTCCATTCACTAGGCGTAAATAATCAGAACTTCCCCTCTCAACAAACTATTTTCCCATTGTGATTTCAAAACACTTAAGTTTGTTTTAATCAAAATAGTTTTTCCGGAAAAAATTAGTTTGTTTACCAACCACTTGTAGGTTCGGGGTCACTTCATCACTTTGTTCTCCTCAAACACATGAAAGATTTATCATTTCCCAATTTTCACCAATCATTTGTATGAAAGAAAAATCAAGTACAACTTAATGTCCCTGATTAATCTTTTGAATTTCAAAATATCACCGAAGTGAATTTCTCAAGAAATGTGCCGATTCATGTTCCACGCTTACCAACCTGGGAACTCCGGCAAGTCAGGTTTTTCATTTAAACAGATTCACCCAAGCCTGACGGTCCATGGGTGATTTTGAATTCTTATTCAACAATGGTGGAAAATTTTCATCATCCATTGTTAAACCAGAATTCTCAACTTTTACCTCAACAAATGGCTCTTCTGGTTTTGATAAACCAGATTCATCGCCTAAACGTGGCTTGTCTGACTTTGAAGAGTCCGATTCATTGCTAAAACGTGGTTCCTTTGTTTCCGAAGAAACAAATTCATCGTCAGGAAGTGAAAAATTCACTTTCTTTTGTTTGTTAATCTCTTGATTAACCCTTTTATCTTTTTTCAATACCCCGTTAGTCCTCATATTTGTATCTGATGAATCCGTTTTGCTAGACTTGTCATTCTTTGGAGAGCAAGACGATTTATCAGAACTTTTATATGTTTTACCAGTTGTATCCGAGGAATAAATTCTTTCGAGATACTCTCTCGCTTTCTTCCTCTTCTTCCTCAGTCTGTCTTTCTGCCCTTGTGAAAGTTTCACTTTCTGTTCGTGAACTTTCTGTTCCTGAACTTTCTGTTCCTGAACTTTCTGTTCTTGTACTTTAGATTCTTGAACTTTCTGTTCTTTGGGCTTGACATTGACTGATTTCTTTGCCACTTTCTGAGATTCAGCCCTCGATCTTCTCTTTGAACTCATTGGGCAGTCTCTGGCAATGTGACCTTTGATTTGGCATTCAAAGCATCTTCTCATCTCAAACTTCCAACTTTGGCAGTTAACAGCAATGTGTCCTTGACCACCACAAGTGTAACACACTCTGTTATCGTACCATTCACCACTTTGACACCAAACATTCAGATCATAGCATTGTCTGGCTTTGTGGTAATCATCACTCCTCCTGAAAGCTGGATTTGGCTTTGAAGTACTATGCTCAAACCTGCACCACCTATTACCAACTATTTTTGAGTTTTCATTTTTCAATTTTTGTGATTTTTTATTGCGATTGGATGATTGATCTGATGAGCTTTTCTTTTCTTTTTGAACAATTTTCACATTTTTCCCTTTTTGTTTTGGTTTTGCATTTTTTTCCAAAGGTTTCTGCTTTGAACATTCACCTTTTTCTGTAGAATGCAAATTAGTTTTCTGAAACTTTTCTTTTAATTTCAAAAATAATTTCTTTTTCTCAATTTTTTCATTTTCATCATCAGATTTCTCATCGCAATCTTCAATTTTGACTTTGTCAAAATTTGTGACATTGTCACTTACTGGAACAGAATTGATCGGTTTTGGACACGGGTGATTCAAAAACTCTGATGAAGTCACAAAACCTTTCAATTTCTTTTCAAGCTCATCAATTTTAGTTCTTGAATTTTCAGCTTCATTTTCAAGCTGAGATATTCTTTCAAGATGAGACTTGATTGTCTTTTCATTTTTAATCTTAATGTTTTCAAGAACAGACTTTTCATTTTCCAAAACTTTTATCTGTTCTTGAAATTTTGTTTCATTTGCTTTCAAATTTTTGTTTTCAAGCTTTATCCAGAAATCTTCATTTTCTGAAGATTTCTTTTTGCTTTCAAAATCTTTTTCTTTCTCTTTCAAAACCTTGTTTTCTAATGTCAAACTGTTCAAATAACTTAACAGTTTAACATTTTCAGATTTCAGCTTCTCACAATTTCCTCGCATTTCAAGAATCTGTTTAACATCTGATTTCATCTCATTCCTCAAATTTTTGATCTCCAATGCCAAACTTTCCGCATCTTTCAAGAGTTTGTCATTGTCAGCTTTAAATTTGTCACATTTAGAGCACACTGAAGCAGAATTCGAAGATCCAAGCTTCACAGATTCTTCATTCTTTGGTACTTTCTCTGTCTCTGTTTTGTATGTTCCTGCACAAAAGATTTTAACAAAATCAAGAGGATTCGCATTCTCATCAATATAACAACCCCTCTTGTTATCATATTTCAAATTTCTTTTTGCTGCCCAACATATATTGATTCTTCTGTTTATTTCATCTATCACATCTAAATTCATTTCATCTAGATTCATTTTTACTTTTTCCATCAATCCTTGCTTCTTATTATAAATTTCATAACTGTGAGTTTTAAGTTTGCTGATGAATTCTTTTAGATGTAATTTTGAAAAACTTGAATGCCCTTTTAGATTTTTCAAAATTTCAATCCATTCTGCAGGTAATGCATCTACAAACTTTTCTATCTTTTCTGTATCAGACAAATATATCTCATGATCTTTTAATTGTTCAAGTAAGACTCCATATCGGTTTTCTAGATCATTCAATTTTTTATGTTTCAAACACACAAAGTATTTAAACCTTTTCACCCAACCTTCCTTTTTCACATCTCTATAACTATTATCCACATACCCTCGATACCAATTATTAAATCTTTCAAAATAATAGTTTTCTTTTTCATCAAACATCTTATCCATCCTTTAAACTAACTTTCACAAAATTTACACAAACTGATCTTTCACGTGAAAATTATCAAGTTCAAAATAAATTAATTTTCAAAACTCAAACACACTTCAAGCGAAATAACACTTCTTTCAAGCGGAATAACACTCTGAAGCGGAATAACTGATTTCGCTTGAAATGTTTCAAGCGGAATAAGTTTTTAAACAGGATAATTCAAGCGAAATCACAACTTGAAGGGGAATCAGTTGTAATTTCAAGCGAGATTACGTGTTCAAGCAGAACCAGGCAAACTTTTCAAGCGGAATAGCGATTTCAAGCGGAATCAAGTTCTGATTTCGTTTGAAATGCTGCTGGCGTCACAAGTCCGAACTGAATTTTAAGCGGAATTAGATGATTTTACCAGTTTAAGATCGAATTAATGTCCAAAACTTTCCAGGATTAGTTAAAACACTATTTCGCACTTAATACGTGAAATTCAGTCCATTTTAACCGTGAAAACTTGTTCAATTTCGAAAAGAAGGTGTAGAAATCAGAATTTTCCAGCGAAAACGAGCTAAACGGTAAGAACTCTTCCTCCTGAGCTCTGATACCACATGTAGGATCGTTTTCATACCCGAACGAGTTGTTCAGAAGAGGTCTTAGACTAAATCAGAGGCGGAATTCATTGATTCAGTCTTTGTTTAGCTTGTGTAACACTAGAATCACTATTAACTGTCTCTTGTATTGATTAGCACACGATTATAGACTTGGAGACACTTCGACAGCACTTCGGCGTCGGAAACAAGAACTATTCCATCTGATATCGCTTGAAAGGTATATATAGGACATGTGATTCCGCTTGAACATGCTTCAAGCGGAATTACATCTCAAGCGAAATCACCACTTAAGCGAAATCACCACTCAAGCGGAATTAACTCACTTGATTTCGCTTGAAACCACCATGTACACTTTCAAGCGAAATCACCTATAAATTTCATATCCTTGTTTTACGTGCACTGATTTATACAAACTAGTCTAAGACTCGAACGAATATGAAGTCGACAGACAACTGCACTAACAAACTCAACTCCTCATACCTATCAGTGTAAGCCCGGTGCTTACCACTATCTTGTTTCAAGTCATCAAACTCTCTTTCCAAAGCTCTCAGTTCATGACGAGGACAAAACTCCCTCATCATAAGAGTCCTAATTTCAGCCCATCTTTGTGCTAGAGCAACTTCAGCACCACGATCTCTCATAACCCCGTTCCACCACGTAAGAGCCCTCTTCTGAAACATGCTTGAAGCAAACTCGACTTTCCGATTTTCAGGACACTGAATGTGTCAGAATGTACTCTCAATGCTCTCGAACCATTGAAGGAGCCCAGTTGCCCCTTCAGAACCACTAAACTTGAGTGGTTAAGCCGAATTAAAACTCTTGAAGTTGCATGGAGCGTTTTGGTTGTTATTGGCCTGGTTCACCTGAGCAATAATGTTTGTGAGTACTGCAGCCATATACTGCGCCATGATATCTGCCATTTCGGCATTAGATAGCGGATTTTCGCGTCGAGGAGGCATTCTAAAAGAGGAAACATGAGAGGAAACAAATGAGATGAAACAATATCAACAAAGGCAAGATGGTGGTCATTCGTTTGTTACCACAAAGCAAACAAACGACACAAAGTGACTAATCAAAGTAAATGGGTCAAAAATAATGTATCGCGAAGACATGCTCGCCTATAAGTGAACACTCACCCCAAGAGTTCCCAGGTAAGAGTGACTGGTCCGATTATGTGGATTTGTACGAACACTCTAGCCTTAGACAGAAAACCCCGGGTACAGGCATTCACTCTTCCAGTTCGCACGTGTTCACACTATTTAGAACCCAAAACTTTGACGAGATTTTGAAAACTTGGAAGGCACAAGGCCAAAAGAGTCATTCAAAAATGGATGATAAATTTTCAAAATCATTTTAAAAATCAAAAAGGTTCAAAACCATATAATAAATCATTTAAAAACATATGATTGATTTCAAAAATCGTTTTAGAAAATTGGGTTCTTGTTTTGGGTAATCACCTAAGGATAGGTGAAGTGCATGTTTTAAAATCTAAACACAAGATAACTTGTGTTGGGGTCCTAGAAAGGTTATAGTCTAGGTCAAAGCATTACTAATAACCTAATTCCCTATAACCATTGGCTCTGATACCAACTCTTCTGTCACACCCCGACCACGTAAAACATCAAATCGTGGCGGAAACGTCGGGGAGTGTTGTAAGAGAATTATTGTTTCACAACCATGGCATTAAAAGTTATGTTTTTATTAATCAAACAAGAGAGTTACATTGTCTTAAACAAAGAGAAACAAGAGTACATAACAAAATTTAACTAGTTCTAGCTTCATTTTTAAGTCACTAAGGTACAGGTCCGCCCTAGTGTGTCACGATCATCCTATGCATTAGCTCCTGAAACACATGTGAAAATAGGTACGCCAGCATAAAAATGCCTGTGAGATACATAGGTTTTGTGAAAATAGGATTTATGACTTAAGTTTAAAGAAATGTTTAATAAAAATTAGTCAAGAATCTTGTTAAGTGTTTTCTTTTGTAAATCATTTGAAAAGCGATAAAAATCAGATGCTATGTATAAATAAAAGAATAATGTATGGTTATATGAATAACCAAGTAAAATGAGTTTGTATAAATCAAGTTATTTGTAAAACGATGTCTTGTGATAAATATGTTATTTGTGAAAAATGTTATATGTCTAAATTGAAATGATTCAAATAACGCTACGATATGTAATACAACACAAGCACTTATAAATAGGAAGTACCAACGGCGTATCCACCATGCTTGTATTATATTACACATGCATCGTTACTTAAATCACTTAAACAAACCACCAATGTATAAAGTTCATGTTTAAACCAATTGTCAAATGTTCTTGTATAAACCATGTCAAATGTTAAAAGTTAAAATGTAATCATGTAGTATGTAACAAATGTTATGTATGGTAAGTAAGATGTGATTACCTAAACCAAATGTAAAAATGTACAAAACAAAGTATTTTGAATATATCAAAAAGTCGGGTTTTGCAAAATAAAATGCATGTCTTACTGATACAAACACTTATGCGGTAAGTTAAACGCATACATTCAAGCCTTGAGACAGTAGGATAACCTTGGAGTAAAGGTTATCAAAAATGTCTTCGGATTCAGTCATTCCTTACATCCAAACAAACCTAGGATGTCAGGAACGGGATTTGTCAAGTCCTATGGTACCACTATTTACTACCGAGCGGCGTAGCTAATGTTAATGAATGTATTTTAGTCCCGTTGTACAAACCAAATGTCATACCAAATGTAACCATGTTACGAGAAAACAATGTACTAAGTATGCTAAGTTAACATACAAAGCATAAAAGTCATGTAAATCAATGTGCTAGCATGCTCAGTAAACATACATAGCAGAAGGAAATGTAATGTAAAACAATGTGCTAGCATGTCAAGTAAACATACATAGCAAAAGGAAATGTAATGTAAAACAATGTGCTAGCATGTCAAGTAAACATACATAGCAGAACATAATGAAATCATGTACTATAAGTGTACTAGTGAACATAACAGGTATATGATATGAAAACATGGAAAGCACGAAAGTAACAAGTAGGCACATGTGTTTCACCCCAAAACGTTTGAAAAACAGTAAAAGAGGGGACTATGTACTCACTTGAGATTGCTTAGAAGTCCTAGGATAACCACCAAGCAAAGCTAGAAGATCACGAAATCAAACGGCACCTAATATAAGTAACTAGGTTAATTTAACGGACCTAATCGGAGGATCGGGTAGCATGAGGGTTCGTAAACCAAATGAGTGTAAGAACTCATGCCATATTGTTTAACAAAGCCTACATACTAAAACGAAACTTATCCTAAGTGCTTTTGACCCATTATGACCCGTTTAGGTAGCTTATGCTTACTTTAACGCATCGTTCGCGTAAAACGCGTTCGGACCGCCTAACTAGTCCTATGACAAGTAAATATGCCTTAAAATGTTTAATATTGTTGCCAAATCAGCTTAGATGTCAAAAGTTATGTCACATATGCTTAAAATGAATTTTGGTGCAAAAAGGGCGTTTTGGTCATTTACCTAAGGCCTATAAGCTACCTATCATACAACTACTAAAACGAAGTGACCATAAGGTATAACCTCGGAAGGTTATTCCCTATACAACTATGGTCACCTAAGGAGTTTGGTCGGATCCTAATGATCGACCAAATGGGTCCGGTTCGAAAGTATAAGCGATTGTTTTGTTCGCTTACCTTACGACCCTATATAAGCACAAATCTAAAAGTGACGAGTTAAACATGTTAAAACATGTTTAACGATGTTAGAAAACAGGTTTGGTATCAAAACAAACGGTTTTGATACCTAAAAGTAGTTTGGTTACAAAATACGCAAGAATACGCATTTTGGCCGAAACTACGACTCGTCACTAAGCCTAGATAACGTGGTAATCAGTAGGTATTGTCACTAGGGACTACAACCATCGTGATTACGCTCACGTTATGAAGTTCAAACGAACTTCGCGTAGACCATAAACTGGTCAATGCAGAAAGTCAAACGCAGTTTGACTTTTAAGCTAAAAAAACTCATAAAAAGAACGAAGGAATATTTACAAAAGGTCCAAGAACGGAAGTTTGACCCGATTATTCTCAGGTATGAAGTGAAAGCACTTCAACTTAGAGAAATATCAGATCAAAGGTGTGAGTTTTGAGCAAAGGGGGGTATTTATAGGATTTCTAGGACCGTTAGGATCGTTCCTCGATTCCCAAGCTTAAATCTCATCCGTACACCTCATGCTCACTGATTTGAATACCATGGGCACCTCCAAAAGAGCCCATAGAATCATAAAAACCATGTGCAAAGGTGTGGTACAGCTGGAACAAGCTGGAAACAACTTTTCTGTCTAGATAAGGTGCTGGCTTGGCGCGACGGCAGAACCAGATAGTGGTGGCGTAGCGCCACCATGTGCCAGGTCCAGAAACTTTCGAAATTTGACAGTTTTGGTCCCTGCACATGTTTAAGGCCTATTTTGATGCGTTTAAACCTCGTTAACCCATTTTCAAGGCTCAATAATGAAGGTTAAGTATAGGGAACATGAAACATACTCAAAAATATGCCGGATGTCGGTTCGTTTGGTCGTACGATCGCGATATTCGCTTAATTACGACGAAATGCGCACGAACGCGAAAAACGATCCAAATGACGTGACGAATGGATTTTTCTTATGCCAAACACTAAAATAAAATATTTTAATGCTTACATAAATTTTTGGATGTCCGGGTGTATTCAGAACGTAAGTTATGCGCGAAAATACAAACTTATGCACTTTTTGACGCTTTTAGTCCCTGAATGACCAAAAAGTTTATTTAAGCACACCGAACCCCTTAGAGCCTATTTCTAAGCTATGTAAAGGATATTTAGTGTATGTTTAACTTATGGTCATGTTCCAAAATGTTCGTTACAGTACAAATCGTCAAAGTTTCGCAGTTTGTCGAATTTAGTCCCTGTAAGCGAATAAACTTGATTTTGCCATACCAAAGCCTTCAAAACTTATTTCTAATTTATGTAAAGGTTATTTAAGGTATGTTAAGCATAAATTGATGTTCCAGAGTATTTGTCACGTTAAACTGATTACGTTTTCGCACCAGTTTGCGTATAACTCTCCAGAAAGCGATATAGAGTTTGAAATTGGATAAAACCCAAAACATGAAAAATGTCAAACATAAACAAACAAATATAGGGATCAAATAACTTTATTTCATTGATAACTGAATTGTTTACAATGATTACAAGCACAGATGTCACATCACCAACCTCACACCGTGCCTGGATAGGATCGGGCGTGAACTAATAGACTCTGGCAAACCGTCAATGATGATAGCACATTGACAACCGGGGCAAATCATTTAATGTGCGGTCACAAAGTATTTAGTATTAGGCAGTTTAGTGGCTTACATATGGGGTAGCTCCCTATGGCAGGATATAAATGAATAAATTAACTACTTAAACAAGTTTTTGAAATAAAAAATTAGACAAACTCGTGAACTCGCCAACTTTATGTTGACACCCTACTGCATGTTTTGCAGGTACTTAGTGACTTAGGAACTTGCAGCTTGGGGATGTGTAGTGGACGTCTTAACCCGTGTGTTGGGTTCTTTAATAAACATAAACTGTGAACTTTTTCTGAACTATTTAACTTATGCTTCCGCTACTTACTTGAACTGTTTTGGACTTAGAAACTTTTGACTTAAATTTTAAATTATCACTAATCGTACTGGTTGGTGAAACTATTCTACTATTATTATAACTGTTCAATATGATTGGTAGCCAAATCTCGGTCAGTCACACACCTCGCGGTAGTACTCTGCACGTGGAATTTTGGAGTGTGACAGATTGGTAACAAAGCCATTGGTTATAGTGAACTTGGTTTTGAAAAGAAGAAAAGTCTTTTTAAGAAAAAATAGACTATATCTCGTGACTCGCAACGACACTACACTCCAAGTGCAAGGCTTAATGTATCAGACCTCCTGGCTCGGACATGTGTTTACTTGTTTACTTGTTTACTCGTTTAGTGCTTCTGTGATACTATACGTACTAGTGTGCCTAGCTATATATATGTGTACTTTTTTCCTCCTACTTATTCTAATGACACTGCAGCGTCATTCGCATATTGTGTTTTCTGGACATGAAGACAATGAGCGGACACGGAAGGGGAAACGTTAACATGACTCAGGATCAGTTCACCAACCTGATCAGCACTGTGGTTGCGGCTTTTGCAGCCGACCCTAGAGGTAAACTCGTCATTCTAGGATGTTTAGATCCTACTCCCGCATCGTCTTATCATTCTAATATCTGTTCGCTTCGTTTTCCGCGATAGGTCAACCTGCACCTGTGCTGCCACGTGTTTGCACATTCAAAACCTTCATGGATTGCAAACCTCCCCCTTTCAATGGCACTGCGGGTGCCATAGGCCTTCAGCACTGGATTGGGAAGGTCGAATCTGTATTGTTGTATGCGAATGTCCCACTGCAAGCTGGGTAAAGTTTGCTGCTGGTACGCTTGAAGGAAACGCGCTTTCATGGTGGAAAGCACAAATTTAAATGCTTGGGTTAGAGACTACCAAAGCTACTGCTTAGGAAGACTTCAAGAACATGACCAAAGAAGAGTGATGTCACAGGGATGACATTCACAAGCTCGAGAACGAGTACTGTGAGCTTAAGATGGTTGGATCGAAGATCGAGACGTACACCAAGCGATCCAGCGACTATGTTGTCGTTTGTCCCAACATGTCTCAGCCTGCTTATCGAAGAATCGAGCTGTATATCAAGGGTTTGGTCCCTGAGTTTGGTGACTTCAGCCAATCTCACCACGATTCAGCCAGTCATTCGTCTAGCTCACCGCATCACCGATCAGTCCGTGGAACAGGGCAAGCTGCCCAAAAGAATCAGCGCTACTACTGAAACTTATGTTGATAACAAACACAAGGGGGAAGGTAACCAGGGTAAAGATGCTAACCCTACTCAAGACCCAGCACAGCAAAGAAAGGTTGAAAGCAACAAGGGACCACAACAGCATGGTGGTTACCAAGGAAACCGACCCAAGTGCAACAAGTGTAACCGACATCACAATGGGTCATGTGCAAGAAACCCGTGTCAACGATGCAACAAGATGGGGCATGAGGCCAAAGATTGCAGAAGCCAGTATCCAGCTAGAGAGAACCAGCAACTACCGCAACAGCAGTAGCAGCAAGGAAACAACCATGGCTACTACCAGTGTGGAGCAATTGGGGACATGAAGAAGAATTGCCCTCAGCTGAACCAGAATTGCAATAACAACAATCAGGGCGCTGGAAACAACAACAACAACAATGGTGACAATGGTGCAAGGGGTCGAGTCTTTATGATTGAAGCTGAAGAAGCGAGAAATGATCCCAACGTTGTAGCGGGTAAGTTCCTACTTGATGATCGTCATGTTTCCGTATTATTTGATTCTAGAGCCGATGCTAGCTATGTATCCCTATGTATTAGTAAGAAGCTTAAACCTACGCCTACACCGTTAAACTCTAAGCACATCATCAAATTAGCTAATGGTAGAAACATCGAGGCTTCACACGTTATCAACAACTGCAAACTCGTACTATCTGGCCAAACTTTTCTCGTTAATCTCTTTCCCATCGTTCTTGGAATCTTCAACATCGTTATTGGTATGGATTGGTTATCCAAACATCGAGCTGAAATCCTCTATCAAGAGAAAGTCGTCTGTATTCCTCGTCCTTTCAGCGAAGCCCTCATTGTTCAAGGTGACAAAAGTGGAGCGGTCACAGGCATCATCTCATTCTTAAAGGCCCAGAAGTGTCTACGGAAGGGTCGTACCGCTATTCTAGCACTCGTTACCGACACTCAGGAAAGAGAAAGAAGATTGAAGATTTTCCCGTCGTACGCGACTTTCCCGAGGTATTCCCTAAGGAGCTACCTGGACTCCCTCCTCACTGTCAGGTCAAATTCCAAATCGAGCTAACTCCCGGAGCAGCACCCATAGCTCGTGCACCTTATCGACTAGCCTCAGCCGAACTGAAGGAACTTTCTACGCAATTGCAGGAGCTGTTGGATAAAGGATTTATCCGTCCTAGCTCATTACCCTGGGGAGCACCGATACTCTTTGTCAAGAAGAAAAACGACACATTCCATATGTGTATCGACTATCGTGAGCTGAACAAGGTGACTATCAAGAACCATTACCCACTTCCACGTATCGACGATCTGTTCGACCACCTGCAAGGGTCGAGTTACTACTCTAAGATCGACCTGCGATTGGGTTATCATCAGTTAAGAGTCCGCGACGAGGAGATCTCTAAAACTGCATTCAGAACTCGTTATGGCCACTACGAATTCCTCGTCATGCCTTTTGGAATACCAACGCACCTGCGGTCTTAATGGATCTCATGAACCGAGTGTGCAAGCCCTACCTTGACAAGTTCGTGATCGTTTTCATTGACGACATTCTGATCTACTCGAAGAGCCAAGAGGAACATGAACAACACCTACGGCTTATTCTTGAACTTCTTCACAATGAGCAACTATACGCCAAGTTCTCGAAATGCGACTTCTGGCTTTGATAAGTCCATTTCCATGGGCACGTAGTCAATAAATATGGGATTCACGTCGACCCAGCTAAGATTGATGTAACAACCTGACTTTTCGGATCGTTACCTAACGCTGTCTTTCTTTCGTAAATGCTTGTACTCTTGGGTTTCGATTAACACAAAGGGTTAAACTATGTATTCAAATCATTTTAAACGCTTATTACAACGCTTATTTAATCACTATTATCGCATTTAAACGCTACTTACAACGCTTACTACTTGAACGCATTTTATCGCATATTACATCGCTTGTTTAGACTAAACGTTATCCCAATGCAAACTCGAAACGCGCATTTATTTTATGCATTTAGTTCATATGTGTTATTTGTGTGATTACTTGTTGAATGTTATGTGGTTATCAACGCAACGATTATACGCTCAAACGCTTACTCGCAACTTGATTAAACGCAACGCTTAACAAACGAACCAAAGTTGGAAAACTAACAAACGCAACGCGGTCGTCCGAATGGACATCCGTCCAGATGACCATCCGTCCGAATGGCCATACGCCCGAACACTGCCACTTACACTGACTTAACCCTTCGCCTCTCCCTATAAATACTAGCCATACGCCCTCATTCTCTGACTTTGACACTCTCATCCGCTCCCCAAGACTCTGTCTCGATTGAAGGCTAATTTGTAAGCTTTTTCCCTCAAATTTTCCACAATCCTCACCTCTAATCACTTCTACACCATCTTTTTCATCAAAATCACACATAAACACTAACTTTTCCTCGAAATCCTTGATTTGGACTACTTGAAGGTGGATTCCACTCGGTTTGCTTAGGCAAACTGTAGAGGAACATCATTCAACCGAGATTGGTCCAAGATCTACAAGATTTCACACTTTTCAACTTAATAATGAAAGATTTCAACACTTTTTCAACTGTCTTCAACTATTTTTCGGTTTTTACACGTTTTCGATGGAATCTGGACTCAACCAAACTCTCGACTCATTCCTTAGTCGACAGCCGGCTTGAAAACGGATTTCCACCAAAGAAATGGACCGATTAACGGGTCAAACATGAATGTACATCAAGAACAGCGCATCTATTCGAATGGGCTGAGACCATCTGACCGAATGAACTGGACTTGGTATTTTTCCGTTGTTTGACACGTCGTCACACCGTCTCCGTTAAATTTAAACGTTTTACTTGGAAGTTTTACAAAAATATCAAATACAGATCACCCACTCGAATGGCCATCCGTTCGGATGACCATCCGTCCGGATGACCATCCGCTCGTATAATCTGACCCTGACAATCTCTGCTATTTAAACGCTTTTAGCTAAACTCTGAATTTTAAAAATTTCGCAAACAATCACACCTTATTCGAATGGCCATTTGTTCGATTGGCCATCCATCCAGATGACCATCCGTCCGGATGACCATCCGTCCGGATGACCATCCGTCCGGATGACCATCCGTTCGGATGAGACCCATCTGCTCGGATAAGTCTAGTGAACACTTAAACCGTTCAACACTCTGCTCAAAGACTTATGCTTCTGTTTCCGTACACAGGCTAACTCAACGCGCTCCCTTCAATCCAATCTAGATTGTGTTTACTAGCTAAACACACACTGTGAGTATACTCGAGCCCATTTTCTTTTAACGCACTTTTGGGTGTTACATACGTTCTATATCAAAACACAACACACAACGCAAACACTTTATAAACGCTGACCGCTCCCGCTGCTATACATGATTTATTGAATGCTTGTTACTATGCTTATAAAGTGTTACACTAGACCGCCTCTAGCAACGATTGTACTATAGTTTGGACTCAACACCTGTCGTGGACAGGGGTTGCTAGGGATCACATTACTTTACTTCACGTGTTCGCTTCGGCGAACATGTGTCGCGCATACTCTACAACGCAGTCTCGTGGTTAGGTTGTATCATTGTTTGATAGTTACATACATCGCCCGTTACGTGTTACATGCTGGTTATGCGTAAACGCTATTATCTATGCAAACTTGTGTACTCTCCTTTACTTTTTGTATTGACTTTCCTTTAACGTATGTGACAGGTTGATGGAATGATATGCTGAAATCGAGATAGGCAGTCTAGAAACTCAACTAATAGAAATCTAGGTTGTCGGATCATGTTTTTTTTAGAGAAACTCGTTATCTGTAATAATTATTTGTTGAATATTTGTTTGTTAGTAAGGGATGATGAACCTTTAAGGATATTGGTAATGAATAGTTGTTATGGATTCTCTTGAGCAATCTGGTTCGCCTAGTGCCGCACCCCGATGTTTCCACCATCGGTTGGGTGTAACAATTGACTCCATTAAGAATTGTCCTACACCAAAGACTCCGACCGAAATTCGCAAATTCTTGGGATTGGCAGGGTACTATCATAGATTCATCAAGGGATTTTCCAAGATTGCTCAACCCCTCACGAGTCTTACCCAGAAGGGTGTTGCTTACAAGTGGAACGATGCTCAGGAGCATGCGTTTCAGAAGTTGAAGGAGAACCTCTGTAGTGCTCCTGTACTTTCCTTACCTGAAGGTACCGACGACTTTGTCGTCTACTGCGACGCGTCTATTCAAGGGCTCGGTTGCGTGTTGATGCAACGCGAGAAATGTTACACCCAGTTTATAATATCAGATTTAACAACATGTAAGACTTACAATTTATGCCAAAAGTAGACTTTACAAAAACTTTCAAGATTTGAGAACCAACTAGTTACGACATTTACAAGCTTAACCTATGTTCAAAGTAAAACTACAAGTGTTTATTTTAGAACAAAACAAAAGATCAAGTGCGGAAGCGTAGTATTGTGTGTTCGGTTCGACTCGATTGCTTGATCATCATCCTTTACTTGAGTACCTGAAAACTAATATTTTAAACAGGCGTTAGCATTATGAATCTAAAAATTCATGTAATTAACCAGATTCGAACGCGTATTCAAGAAATTAAAAACAGAATCACACCAAACTGGGTTCCACCGTAACTTACGGTGACACCGTAAGTTACGGTGGCTTCTGGACAAATTGGAGCCTACCGTAAACCAGTAGGATCCCACCGTAACAGATTTGCAGGCCACCGTAAATTACGGTACCACCGTAATTTACGGTGAGCCCTGCACAAAAACCACCATGTTTCAAATGCAGTTTTGCTGATTCTTTTATGCGTCAAAACAGCTTAATTTCACATAATTTGTTAAGCGACCGGTCTAATTTCTCCATACATGTATTTTACTTATGATAATACTCAACTATTCTTATGCGGGCATGTCTACGGAATTAACTTACAAACTAAATTACAAGGCTTTCAATTAGTCGTTTGTACTATTGTCATGCATCAAATCTAAACCTTAACTCCTATATTAAGAGCAAAGTTTCTTAATTTGCTTATGGTGTTCGCTACACGGCTTACACATCATGTAATTCACGCATTTTATATAATAGTGTCTTGCTTCGTGCTTATTACCAAAACTTGTTTGACCCGTTTGGGTGCTAAATTTACACACCATTAAGGATATGCAAGATTTCATGCTTTTCACTTGTTTTGACCCGTTTACTTGTTTAAGAAGCACAATCACTTTCGTGACACAATGTTCTATCCTATTTACCATGCTTTTCACTATAACATAAGAACGATAGTTAACCTTGATGTAACGAAGCAATAGTTTCGTACCTTTAGAGCACACCCTTTCCCCGTTGATTCCTTTCGGCTTGTCCGCTTGACGATCCGGACTCTTTGCCTAAAAATTTCAGTTTACAACATGTTTAGAACTCTTTTTATGACCACAATCACATCATTATGGACCATTATCAAATCTGCGTTTTTATCCAAATTTTTACATTTAAATCCTCACTTAGGCATTTCAACAAACACCTAATAGGGCAGATTTTCCTACAATAAGTACCAAGTTCGTGACGTGAAATTTAACATCTAATTTCACTTTATTTTCATAAAAGTTTATATTATCTTGACATCAATATTTCTGAATTACTTCACTAATTCAGATTTTGCTAAATTAAGAGTCAAAATCTCTAGTATTCACCAAGTTTCTTTTAGTTCTTTGTTTCCCCACATGTAAACCCAAACTCTTACAAACATGACGTAAGGTTTTGACAAGGAATCACCTAGTGTTTAACCATAGACATCAAATTACTTCAAGATTCTTTCATGCATTGCATATCTAGGCTAAATTTCAGTTTATCCTAGTTAACCCAAGATTCAAGATGGAACAAAATATCAAGATTTTTCATACCTTTATGATCCTCACTACGAGGGGATCACTAATTCGTGTTTAGAACTTGATTTGAGACAGATTTGGGGCTTCAATTTAAAGGATTTTGGTGTGAAGCTAGGGTTTGAAGAACCCCCTTGTCGCCCCTCTTCTCTTGATCGACCAGACACACCAATTTTGGTGTGCTTGGTTTGGTTTTGTTACTATTAGTAACCAACTTTTCTAATTTGTCAAGTTTAGTCCCCCAACTTTGTTTTGTTCTTAAGTTAATGTGTTTTAGGCATATCATGCATTATTTCAAGACTTGAACTTAACTAGGTTATGTTCCTAGTTAGTAATTTCTTGTTTATTAATTCTTTAAAATTTCAAGGTAAGGTTTTTTTTTTTTTTTATTTTCGGGCTGTTACAAGAAAGTTATTGCTTATGCTTCTCGACAACTCAAGATCCACGAACGGAATTACACGACGCACGATTTGGAACTCGGACCAGTCGTCTTCGAACTCAAGATTTGGAGACACTACTTGTATGGTACCAAGTGCACGATTTACACCGATTACAAGAGTCTCCAGCATATATTGGACCAGAAGGAGTTGAACATCCGGCAGCGCATATGTGTTGAACTCCTTAACGATTACGAATGCGCGATCAAGTATCATCCAGGCAAGGCTAATGTTGTAGCTGATGCCCTCAGCAGGAAAGAGACCAAACCTAAGCGTGTTCGTGCTTTACAGCTTAGTATTCACTCGAACCTTCCTAATCAGATCCGAAACGCACAAGTTGAAGCACTAAAGGCGGAAAACCTCCCAGCTGAGTCCATGCGGGGCATGGAGAAGTAGCTCGAACTTAAAGACGACAGTATTCACTACTTCATGGACCGTATTTGGGTTCCATCCTACGAAAATCACGGAGAACTTGTGATGGACGAAGCACACAAGTCTCGCTACTCAATACATCCTGGTTCTGACAAGATGTATCATGATCTTAAAACTCTGTATTGGTGGCCTAACATGAAAGACATTATTGCTAAGTACGTTAGCAAATGTTTGGCTTACGCTAGAGTTAAGATCGAATACCAGAAGCCGTCGGGCTTACTACAACAACCAGAGCTGCCAACCTGGAAATGGGAACAGATTTCCATGGATTTTGTTACTGGCTTACCAAGATCACAAAGCGGAAACGATACCATCTGGGTTATCGTAGACTGATTAACCAAGTCTGCTCACTTCTTCGCGATCAAAGAAACTTGCAAGTTTTCAAAACTTGTTGCCATCTACTTGCAGGAAGTAGTTGCTAGGCACGGAGTGCTAACCTCCATTATCTCTGATCCTGACCCTCATTTCACCTCCGAATTATGGCAGGCTATGCACAAATCTTTTGGCTCACAGTTAGACATGAGCACTTCTTATCACCCACAAACGAATGGTCAGAATGAACGAACCATCCAAACGCTCGAAGACATGTTGCGAGCATGTGTCATCGATTTTGGAAACGGGTGGGAACGACATCTACCGCTTGTAGAATTCTCTTACAACAACACCTACCACACTAGCATTCAGGCATCGCCATTCCAGGCATTGTATAGTCGTAAATGACGTTCACCTTTGTGCTAGGTGGAAGTTGGCGAGAGCCAAGTTACCGGCCCAGAACTTGTACTTGACACTATGGATATGATTGCCCAGATCAGACAACGCATGGCGGCAGCTTGAGACTGTCAGAAAAGCTACGCTGACAAGCGTAGGAAACCTCTAGAATTCTAGGTCGGGGACCGAGTTCTACTTAAAGTCTCACCCTAGAAGGGTGTGGTACGTTTTGGCAAACGGGGCAAGCTTAATCTGCGATACGTCGGACCATTCGAAATTACCGAGAGGATCGGTAAGGTAGCATACAGATTGAACCTGCCTGAAGAGCTAAGTGCAGTGCACAACGTCTTTCACGTGTCTAATCTGAAGAAGTGTATGTCAGATGAAACACTCGTTATTCCTTTTAAGGAACTCACTATTGACGATCAACTATGTTTTGTTGAGGAACCGGTTGAGATCATGGATCGAGAGACCTATCGTACGAGTTCGTTGGAACTCGCACCGTGGCCCAGAGTTTACCTGGGAACGGGAAGACCAGATTAGGCGCATCCCCAACTGTTTGTAAATGAAACTCCCAGCACGGAAGCTATAGCGGAATTTCAGGACGAAATTCCAAACTAACGGGGGGACGATGTGACACCCCGCGAAAATATTTCATCACGCTAACTTGTCAATGGCTGCGCTCTAACTTTCAGGACGAAAGTTCTCAAAACTTGGAGATAATGTGACACTCCGGGTTTTCCCGAGCAACCTTATTATATAATATCGTTGTATATAAGTTATTAAATGAAAATCTATGATTTTATGATTCTGTTATGTGTATTATATGTAGACTATATGTTCTAAATACATGAACCGAAACCACCAGGTTCCGACTTGAGGCCACCCAGTCTCGACTCGGGATCTGTTGAACCGAAACATCTGGGCTACACACTCACTGGATCTGGCCCTAAACTCTGATCAAGCCCACCCGAGACCCTTAGGGTGCACAATTTTGGAAGGATATAAAACCCTTATCCAAGCCGATATTCCCCTATTTTGGGCATTCAATCATCAGCACAAATCCCCAAATACATTCCCTTCTCTCTCTCCTACCCTTCTCTCTCTCCTACCCTCTCTCTCTAAGAAACCCTAAAAACACTCACACCTCCTTTCTTCTCGGAAGCAAGCGACAGCCATCTTTCTGGGCATTTCAGCGGCGTCATCCTTCGCAGTAGGAGCAGCTAGTAGTGGTTGCTAATCAAGAACTCTATTTCCACACTTTCTTTACTTACACTAAATAGATCCAGTTAGTGTTTCATGACTACTTGATGCTTAGGTGTTTACTTGTTTGATTGTTAGCTATACTTATCCTTTATGTTGATGTGCAAACCGTGTGGGCATAAGGACTGGTCAATGAAGCTGATTTGTGTTAACTAGGGAAGGACAAATATGGTTGGATGATGGCATGCATGATAGTCATGATATATAGGTTATGTGTATGCATGTTCCTATTTCCATGAGAATGTATGGTATGTGTTGATGAACATATGATTCTTGTGAAATGGTTCTTGGCCTGTTTCGAGTGATGGTCTATGCTAATGTTATGGTAATAAGGTGGCGTCTAGTCATACATGTTAGTATGTTCCGATGAAACAAGGTTAGGAGATATTTTGTTAGATTTGTTTTGGAATAAAAGATGAAAACCTTGATGAACTGTTTGAATGTTCTAAAGATATTTGAAATAATATGCCTTTGATCTGGATTGTGGTGCACGGTACATGAAAACGTGTTAATGAAATTTGATTGGATAGTACATGATTATGAAATCTGATTGGATAGTACTATTCTGAGAATTCTAGAAGCATCTGCATAGTTTGCGAGTCGAGACCATTGTTTGACAACTCGAAACCAGACAAGACGCTTCAAGAGTCGATAACAGTGGTTTCGACTCGAGACCACCCATCAGTGGCTTCATCAGCGGTTTCGACTGGACTGATCAATTTAGTTATTGGGTCGCACTATGTGATGTCATGTTTTGGACTGTGTGTTACTGTTGCTGTTTAACTGTTCGTATGTTAGGACAGGCCCAATAACGTATAGGGTGCTAGTATAACATGCATGCTATGTGTTAGATATGTGTAGGATATACGTGAATTAGTTGTACCTAAACCTGACCTATACTGGTAACCATAACAGGACGTGGTTGACTAGTATACCTGACCAAGTAAATTGTCTGCCCAGCAAACCAAGGTGAGTTCTCAACTTTTACTAAAAGCATGCGTTCCAGGTGGTTGAGAAACGGAACTGAAAACAACGCTATCTCCTTGTGTGGGATACAAACAACGCTATCTTCTTGTGAGGGATACAATCTACTTTTCTCCCCTTGTGAGGGACGCTTAGTTAATTACTATTTATATTAGATGCAACAAGCGGACTAAACGAAACTCTATTACGGAAGTCCACACTTACTATACCGATTAGTCGCCTGGCCTGGCGAACTGGTTATTAGTTGATAGCGCTATTAGGTCTCACCAACCTCACACCGTGTCTGGATAGGATCGGGTGTGAACTAATAGACTCTGGCAAACCGTCAATGATGATAGAACATTGACAAACGGGGCAAATCATGTAATGTGCGGTCGCAAAGTATTCGGTATTACGCAGTTTAGTAGCTTACATAATGGGTAGCTCCCCATGGCAGGATATAAATGAGTAAATTAACTACTTAAACAAGTTTTTGGAATTAAAAACTGGACAAACTCGTGAACTCGTCAACTTTATGTTGACACCCTACTGCATGCTTTGCAGGTATTCAGTGACTTAGGAACTTGCAGCTTGGGGATGTGTAGTGGACGTCTTAACCCGTGTGTTGGGTTCTTTAATAAACATAAACTGTGAACTTTTGTTGAACTATTTAACTTATGCTTCCGCTACTTACTTGAACTGTTTTGGACTTAAATTTTAAATTATTGGTGAAACTATTCTACTATTATTATAACTGTTCAATATGATTGGTGGCCGGATCCCAGTCAGTCACATGTCTCGCGTTAGTACTCCGCACGTGGAATTTGGGGGTGTGACAAAGGTGCTCCAGCGTCTCGTCGTTTTCTGTGACAAGTCACTACAAGAAAAAAGACATTTAATGCATGTCATTAAAAGGTTATACGACACCAAAAGCCCCTGCCATAAAATGAAGATGACATGCGTTTGTGTGTCATCTTTTTATAACGCTCATTTATCACAAGCATTTACGATACTAGTTTTCGACTTTTATTTATTTGTGTCATGGTTTTAGGTGTTAAAAAATATTTTTGTCATATAATTATTAGTTTTCCCTGAACTATTCTAATTTCTGATTACTTACGAAAACAATATAGCAAAACAAATTCATTTCATAATAAAATACATATATACCAAAAATCAATCCATTTCATAATAGCAAGTCAAATATACCTACAAATATCAACAAAATATTCTTTGTCGATACAAAATAGGACCTGGAAATAAAGGTTGCCCCAAAGCTCAACCATTATTCGCAAATTCCATCAAAATCTATTTGTGTATTCATCTTTATCACCCCCAACCTAAGAAAAAAAATTAAATAAATAAACTGTTAGAACTCCGCTCGTGTTCAAACAAAACACTTGTTCAAACAAAACACGTGTGTATGATATCTAGACGTGGTTTGAATGTTTTAACACAGTTATAGAAGCCACCATATCTATAAAGGAAGTCATTTTTAAGCGTCGTTAGCTTATGATGCGGTCCAAAACCGTGTCTCTAAATGGATTTCACCACGTCTAATGAGTATTTATGTACCAGTGAAACTGATTGTCTATAAAACCTTCTCCAACTTGAAATCCAAAGAAAAACAAAATATCTTTACATTGTATTAACAGTTTTTGGCTTCTAGGCCTACATGAAATTTATAAGACTCCATAACGAAATATCTATTACCCCCAAAACCTAGACAGATACCAACATCTAACCACTTCCTTCAATACTAAACAGTTTGACACTGAAGGAAAAGACGTGTCTGTCTTGATACGACTATTTGTGAGCCAGACCCCACCATTTATAATCCAAGTTAAATTCATACATAGAATATAATTATAGAGTTTCATAACTAGCTAGTAAGTAGTAAATAAATTACTGATCCCACCATGAAATACAATTTAGTTGATGGTTTAGTTATCAGTTCATGAAGTATTGAATTGTTCGTACATATATAGATATATAGGGAAAATTACCAAAATGTTGGTTGACCAAGAGGTTTTGTGATTTTGTCACCTTCCTGCGTCTTTGGAAGGTCCATACAGCCTTGGAAGCGTCCGCATATTATGTTGATGCGTCGATTTCCTACAAGCTGACACGTGTCCGACATGTTCAAGCGTCTGTGGCTGACACATCATAACCAAAAAGTTTCTTGATGCTTCCGGCTTTGAGTTTTGCTGACGCGTCCCTGAAACATGTGTACGTGGCTCCGCCGACGCTTCCGAACGGCTTGGCCGACGCTTCTGATGGCTTGCTCGATGCTTCCAATGTCTTGGCCGACTCTTCCAATTTTTTTTGCTCGGCTGAGTTCTCTAATATATATTTTTTTGTTTTTTTTTAATTCTATTAAACACAAATTTTCAAAGCTAAATATTACAACCAAATGATATGAGTTAAATATAAGTTTTTAAATTATCAACCTATAAATACAGGCCCACGTTGTCCATTAGTGTGTATGAGCATGATGGCAACTGGGAGGCGTTCCAGTAACATACCGGAATCAGTAGAAAACACTATCTGGGCCAATGATAAGCAACAGCATGAAAATTGGTCTCAAAATGTTCTTGAGTTTTATTATGCGGGTGACTGTTCTTCCTGTTGTTCCAGCTATATTGGGAGCACACCTCTAGATAAACACTGGTGGGGTGGCCTATTAGGTTTATGTGGAAACGGTTGTATTCAACAAACGGTAATTGTGTAATATGTTTAAATTTTATGTTAAAAGGTTAAAATATCAAAATATTATACACAGCATGTCGGAGCATGGTGTAACTGGCTCGTGCAGACGAAGAAAAATGAAAATCCCGGAATTGCCACGTCATCAGTTAGTATTCGCTGGACGGTGCTCCCACCTCAATTTCTCAATCTCCTTGTAGAACAACATCATGATGCTTACGGATATGTAAATGGCTCTAGCGGAATATATCCTGCGTTGTGGGATGTCGATACGGTAAAAATAATAGTAAATTTTTTTTTCGGAAACTACAATATTAATGTTAACTTAACATTTGTCAGGTATACATATCGGTGTCAGCAGACGAAGAAAATTGGAACGTTATTAAGATTGAAGTGTCGTCACTAACTATTATTGTTTATTATACAAACAATTGCGATGCAATTAATTGTGGTGATTCGTTTTGCGTCCACCAGGGAATATACCACACTCTTATCGAATTCGAGTCGGCATTCCCATGGTTTCTAGAACATATAGGTTACTGGGAAAAAATTGGACTCAGCGAGGCTGACGCATTAGAATATGCTGGGGATGTTGTATGGCCTACGTGTGTTCGTGACGTTCGATGAAATTCTGGGGTTTTCGTATGTTTATTACTATAAAATCTGGTTGAAAACCGTTCACTGAAATGGGAAGAAGGAAACATTCAAGATGCTTGTATGAGATATAGAAGATTTATGGCTGATCAACTGTATGCTGGGCGCTATGTTTAGCAAATGTTAATAAAATTTTTAAAATTATATTAGTAAAATATATTTGTTTAATAGTAAAATAAATAAATAATTGATGCGTGTGTTAGTGTGGGGTTGGACCCGGTAGGCACGGGGGTTCGAGTCCCGCTGCCATCATTTTTTTGTTATTTTACTTTCAATTAAGTTCAACGTAACTTGTATATAAAAGTTAAACCAATCCATATCTAAACGTTCTCAGGGTCATGGCAACATGGCTTGTGATGTCTTTGTTAGTGTAGGGATGGACCGGGTAGGCACGCGGGTTCGAGTCCCGCTACCACCCTTTTTATTATTTTAGTTTTATTTTCTTTAAAAGGTTTCAAGTTTGAATATTTAACAAAAACGGCCCCTCAACTTAATTCTCTATACTAACCATATTAACTTAATTAGCTAACTTGTTTTAACTTATATAATGTTTGTAGATTTTTTTAAGAATTTTTGCTTATTATTAAGTTTTCACAAAAAAAAATAATAGAAAATCTAAGATTAAGTTAAATTAAAAGGGAAAAATATCCAAATAAGTAAATATCCAAAAAAATTAAAAAAAAGTAAATAATTAATGAGTCGGCGGACGCTCGGGAAAGTGTCAGGCGGACTCCTCGGTTTTTGTTGCATCGTACTTTCTTGCATCGTGGAGACGCTTCGGAGGCATCTTGCGTCAGACGGACGCGTGGCAACATATGTTTTCAAATTATTTGATTTTTATACTTTGTTATCATTTTCAGTATACAAATACCCTTGGAAATCAGATGTTTTCTTTCCAAGCAGTGTTATACAATGCATATGTTTTGAAAATGACGTTTTCCTGAGCTTTAAAAATGCCGGTGTTGATGAATACCGGTAGCAGGCAGATAACACGGATGTGATCTTTTTAACCCTTAAAAGGGTGAGTGAACTTCTCAGAAATGGGAAGAACTCATCTTCAAAGGACACATAGAATCACACCGTTTTATCGGTATGTTCTTCCACCTCCTGAAGAACTCACTTGCAGAGGGGGGGGGGGATTTGAAGAAATCACTTACAGAGGGGGTTATTTGTTTTCGTCATTTTACTTGTATAATAAAATTTTGTGGTATGATGTGTAATTTTTATTGTATTTGTTGTTCTTTAATTTATAGTTGTTATTTTTTATGAATTGTAAATGTTATACCACCCATTAATATTTAGACAAACTATAAATACCACCAAAAGCAACTTTCATTCTCCATAGAATATTCAGACGTTTTGTTCTTGTTTTGTCTACACCTAATACATTCACCAAACCTAAGAACCAATTGAAATTCATATAAATAAATAATAATAATAATTTAGATAGTGCATGTTGAATTTGACTGAATGTATGTTTTTTTAGTGTGGGGATGGACCCGGTAGGCACGGGGGTTCGAGTCCCGCTGCCATCATTTTTTATTGTTTTACTTTTAGTTAAGTTCAACATAACTTGTATATAAAAGTTAAACCAATCCATATCTAAAGGTTCTCAGAGTCATGGCAACATGGCTTGTGATGAGTTTGTTAGTGTGGTGTTGGACCGGGTATGCATGCGGGTTCAAGTCCTGCTGCCACCCTTTTTTGTTGTTTTAATTTTTTTGTAAAAGGTTTCAAGTTTCAATATTTAACTAAAACGGCCCCTCAACTTAATTCTCAAACTTGTTTTAACTTACATAACTTTAACTTTTTTGGAATGGATAATTTTTGTAGAATTTTCTTAGAATTATTTTTCTTTTGTTGCAGAATATTTATATATATTCTTTTAGTTTTTTTTAAGAATTTTTGCTTATTACTAAAGTTTTCACAAAAAAAAAATAGAAAATTAAAGATTAACTTTAAAAGGGGAAAAAATTCAAAAAAAAGTAAATAATTAATGAGTCATGCCGACGGACTGAAATGGTCCGACTGACGCACCGGACGGACTGGTCGGCGGACGCTTGGGAAAGTGTCAGGCAGACTCCTCGAGGTTGATGAGAAGGCAGTACTTTGTTGCGTCGGGGAGACGATTCGGAGGCGTCTTGCGTCAAACGGACGCGTGGCAACATATCTTTTCAAATAATTTGATTTTTATAATTTGTTATAATCTTCGGTATATAAATACCCTTGAAAATCTGATGTTTTCTATCTAAGTAGCGTTATACAATGATTTCTTTTGATAGTCTACAAATAGAGACAAAGGTGTTTACATGTTTTGAAAATGACGTTTTTCTGAGCTTTAGAAATACCGGTGTTGATGGAAACCGGTAGCTGGCAGATAACACGGATGTGATCGCTTTAACCCTTAAAAGGTGTGGGAACTTCTCAGAAATGTGAAGAACTCATCTACAACGGGCACCTAGAATTACACCGTGTTATCGGTACGGTCTTCCACCTCCTTAAGGACTCACTTACAACGGGGACTTGAAGAGTTAACGTGTTGATTGCTGCTGAATAATATGTTGTTTAATTGAATTCCTGTTGCTTAATTGTTTTATTTTATTATATTTGTTGTTGTTTATTATAGACTTATTATGTTTTATGAATATGAAAATGTTATTATGTTTTATAATTAAATGTTATTATGAATACAATGCATTAATAAATATTTAGACAAAGTATAAAGGTCCCAACTATAAATACCACCAAATTCAAGTTGCATGCTCCACATATAAACGTCAGCCGTTTTCCACTTCTTTTGTCCAAACCCCATACATTCACCAAACCTAAGAACAAACAATGGCAAATAACCCCTGGACAGCCGAGGAAGATCTCGCTCTCTACGAGTCATATGTCGAGGCAGTATGTGCTCCACCACACCGTAGACAAGGCGGTTTATGGAGGAGAGTAATGCAAGATTTCACAGCACATACGGGGGCACACAACCGAATCGTGGACTCTTTGTCCTCACAGTTTAGGGTGATACGCTTAGATTGTATGCGGTTTGAGCAAATCCACAACAAGGTTGAGTACCTGGGTGGTGACATCGATGAGGACGACACCTTACAAATCGCTCTCATCAACTATCGGCACCAGGTTGGGCGGGATTTCAAACATGTCTCGGAGTGGAAGATCTTAAGGCTATTTTTAGTAGATTAGGTGTTTTGTATGGTATTAATGTAGTGTATCAAGAAACTTTTAATTAGATGTCACCTTTTTTTTGCGCAGAATTAGTACATACATTTTTTACTAATCGCACCTGCTATCTGAAAATAAATTTTAACAAATTGTCAAATTTTACTCAATAAAAAATATTTTTTTATAACAGTTTATATAAATAAAAATAATAAAAATATAAATAATTGAGATAGTCATGTTGAATTTGACTAAATGTTGTTTGCAAATATGACGGTGAAATATGAGGTTCACCACATTTCTAATAATATTAATTTGAAATTTTAAAAGGTTCAATTAAGTTGTACGTAACCTGTGTATAAAAGTCAAACCAATCCATATCTAAACGTTCTCAGGGCCATGGCACAATGGCTTGTGATTCGTTTGTTAGTGTGAGGTTGGACCGGGTAGCCACGCGGGTTCGAGTCTCGCTGCCACCTTTTTTTTGTTGTTTTGATTTTTTTTTTTTTTTTTTGAAAAAGGTTTCAACTTTCAATATTTAATTTGTCTTATCTCAGTTTGTGGTTGCAATTATTGGAAAGTTATTGTTTCAGTTAATTATTTTTTTTTAATTATTGTAGAATTTTGTTACTTTTTTTTTTTGCAGAATTTTTATATAATTTTTGTAGATTTTATGCATATTACTAAAGTTTTCAAAAAAAAATAAACCATATTTTTTTTATATTGTGTGTTCTAGTTTAATGTTTGCTGAAAAAATAAAAGAAAATTAAAGTAAATTAAGTTAAAAGGGAAAAACACAAAATACCCAAATAAGTAAATATTTTTCAAAATACGCAGTTAATAAAAGGACTAATTTAATACAAACACAAAATACACAAATAAGTAAAGAAAATTATGCCATTTTTGGCCGGGGTAAACACCGCCAAAAATACAGGTTATCAGCCATGAACCTTCTGTAAGCTAAAAACTTTTGTTGAATATCGCCTGCTAGATTAATTGGTTTATCCGTAACCAGATGCTCCATGAGCATACAAACGTACACAGCTTTGTTACCTGCCAGTGATCCGTCAGACACTACATAATCATCGTTAAGCTCGAATGTGATGCATTTTTCTTGTTGACCAGTTTTTTTCCAGTATCGCATGTTTACCAAAACTGCTCCAAAATATATAGCAACCTTTCTTAACAGAGGGTGAATGACAGTCCTGTATTTTGGACCGCCACCAACGTTCTCCCATGCGTAAATAAGCAATTGTTGGGTCTCCAACTCTACTCTTATAAGCAACCATTCTTTATTGTTGAGCGGTATTGGGAAGAAAACATAATCAACATCAAAAAAAGATGGAAACGGGCTTAATTTACCCTTGCAATAGCTAGCCACGTCTTTTTGGAACGGACTCTAACAAGCTTTCATAAAACTTTGGTGGTAGAATCGTCCAACGCATATTTAACAAGGGTCTTTTTGTAGCTTTCTACTTCTCCAGTTCATCAATCTTCCAACCCAGCCTTCAATATGCTGTAAAAAAATTTAAAATTTTAAGTTTTTTATTAAGAAATAAAATTTAACAAAAAAATAATTAATAAATACTTAATAATTCTTACTGTTTCAGTGAGATTACAGTTTAAACGTTTGCCCAACAAAGTTCCCAAAAATTTTTGTCAAGTTCTACAGTCCTTGAAAAACGGCTAAACGGTTGAGAAATAAAACGGAGAATCCCCTTTATTATAGAATTCGACAACATCTTTAGACCAATTTTCTGTTTAGTCGTTTGGTATAGCCCATCTACCGTTGTTGTGCTGGTGTAGGCTTTGCTGATTGTGTATAAACTGATCTTCCTCCGGAGCGGGTTGCTTTGCATTTTTGTTTAATGATGATGTCTCGCTTACATTCATCGGAAGCCTCCACCTACTTAAGATCCAACTAGAAGATTTCTTAGCGGGTTGGGAACAGTATTCGTCATTAGCTAAGCTTTTCCCACGCCGATCAAACATAATTTAGCTTGACAAAGGAAAATCAATTAGACAGTATTTTGGGGACTCAAATATTTTGCCATACAAAAAAATAATAGGCCAATTATTGGTATTGCTTTATATTATAATATTAAATTATATTAATAAACCAGCCGAGTTGCGTTGCGTCGGCAGACGCTTTCAAAATTCGAGACGTCTTGCGTCTGCCATCGTTATCCTCTTGCGCCTGCCCCCTTATTACGTCACCCGATTATAATATTAGGGGAACATTAGTTAGTATTTAATTGGGTTGCCGACGCTTCCCAAGAGTCCGCAGACGCTTCCATAAAACGAGACATCTGCCTTCTTGTTAACCTCTTGCGTCCGCCATTAAAACGGAAAGCGTCCGGAGACATTTGCCATGCCTACACGTGTTCTCTTCTAGCGTCTGCCAGACGCATCATAGAAGATGGACCACATCTCTCCCTCATTCCCAAACGCCATTGACGCTAAACCAGGGACCACCATGAGACCCGACCCTGTTAACGATCGCAATAGTGTAACCCGACCCGTTTCCGGTGCCAAACACTCACAAAAACGTTCGACCCGACCCGTATTCTGGTGTCCCCATAACGTGGTCCCAGCCGACAACATGGACTTTTGGAATGAATTCAACCAATCAGGTTACAACGGTAATGTCGGAAACAGTGGTTTCGGTAACTTGGTGCAAGACCCAGATATTGGATTCGGAAACATTGGTGAGGTCAGAGAGAGTGGATTCGGAAACCTTGGTGGTAATGCCGGAAACAGTGACTTCCGAAACGTTGCCAACGCCGGAAACAATGACATCGGAAACTTTGTTAATGCGGGAAACATTGACTTCCGAAACCTTCGTAACGACGAAAACATTGGCTATGAAAACGTCGGCAACGACACAAACACTGGCTTCGGAAACATAGGTGATGGCATCAATCTGAATTTAAATGTTTTGATGCAAGACAAAACATGTAAACAGAAGAAGGTAAGTATTTCTTTCATTAGTATTTTATTTTCATTAATCAAGT
This sequence comes from Helianthus annuus, assembly GCF_002127325.2. NCBI lineage: Eukaryota > Viridiplantae > Streptophyta > Magnoliopsida > Asterales > Asteraceae > Helianthus > Helianthus annuus. The sequence goes on along the minus strand of NC_035448.2, from coordinate 205,053,923 downwards.
CTATCATTTTGATTATTGTTCAAGATTAGTATGTTTAGTCTTCAAATTTATTATGTTGTTTATTATCAAAGATTAATTTCTATTTTAACCTAAGGTTCCTAGGATTAAAGTTAGAGCCGTTTGGACGATAGTTGACAAACTGAAGGACAAAATGTCTGCTTCTTTAGAAATCCGGTTTAGGCAAAGTTGTTTTGGAGATTACTTGAACATTAAAAACGTTATCTGCCAAAGCAATCTTTTGCAAGGAGTTGCGCAACGACAGATTCAAACAAATAATCCTATTGAGGGAATATCTAATGCAATAGAAGTCGAGTTTATTTGTTCAATGCAAACGCTCATTTAACATGTTCAATTTATTTAATTTAAAATTTTGAGGCCCCTAGACTCCAAAGAATAATTTATATTAATATTTTGAACTACAATCTAAAATTCAATATATAATTTTGTCAAATAAAGTTGAATCGAAAATAATTGATCAATGCAAAATTTCATTTAACATGTTAAAGTTTATAGATAAAAACTTATTTTAACATGTTTGGTCAAATAAAGTCATTTCGAGTTTAATTGTTCATTGCAAACGCTCATTTAACATTTTAAATTTATTTAATTTAATATTTTTAGGCCCCATAGACTTCACACAAAATTTTATTTTAATATTTTGTACTAGAATTCGAAATTCAATGTATAATTTGGTCAAATAAAATTGAATCGAACCTAGTTGATTAATGCAAAATTTTATTTAACATGTTATATTTTATCGTAAAAAAACTTATTTTAACATGTTTGGTCAAATAAAGTCAAGTGGAGTTTAGTTGTTCAATGCAAACGCTCAATTAACATGTTTAATTTATTTGATTAAATATTTTGAGGCTCTATAGACCCCACACAAAACTTTATTTTAATATTTTAAACTACTATCCATATTTCAATGTATAATTTGGTCAAATAAAGGTGAATCAAACCTAGCTGATCAATGCAGAATTTTATTTAACATGTTAAATTTTATAGTAAAAACTTATTTTAACATGTTTGGTCAAATAAAGTCAAGTCGAGTTTAGCTGTTCAATGCAAACGCTCATTTAACATGTTCAATTTAATTTAAAATTTAGAGTCTCCTTGACACCAAAGAATACTTTATATTAATATTTGAACTACAATCTAAAATTCAATACATAATTTTGTCAAATAAAGTTGAATCGAACCTACTTGATCAAAGCAAAATTTCATTTAACATGTTAAAGTTTATAGTTAAAAACTTAATTGAACATGTTTGGTCAAATAAAGTCAATTCGAGTTTAGTTGTTCATTGCAAACGCTAATTTACACATTTTAAATTTATTTAATTTAATATTTCTAGGCCCCATAGACTCCACACAAAATCTTATTTTAATATTTTGAACTAGAATTCGAAATTCAATGTATAATTTGGTCAAATAAAATTGAATCGAACCTAGTTGATTAATGCAAAATTTTATTTAACATGTTAAATTTTTCGTAAAAAACTTATTTTAACATGTTTAATCAAACAAAGTCAAGTGGAGTTTAGTTGATCAATGCAAACGCTCAATTAACATGTTTAATTTATTTGATTAAATATTTTGAGGCTCAATAGACTCCACACAAAACTTTTTTTTAATATTTTAAACTACAATCCATAATTCAATGTATAATTTGGTCAAATAAAGGTGAATCAAACCTAGCTGATCAATGCAAAATTTTATTTAACATGTTAAATTTTATCGTAAAAAACTTATTTTAACATGTTTGGTCAAATAAAGTCAATTTGAGTTCAGTTGTTCAAAGCAAACGCTCATTTAACATGTTAAATTTATTTAATTTAATATTTTGAGGGCCCTAGACTCCATAAAATATTTTATTTTAATATTTTGAACTACAATCTGAAATTCAATATATAATTTTGTCAAAAAAAGTTGAATCGAAAATAATTGATCAATGCAAAATTTCATTTAACATGTTAAAGTTTATAGTTCAAAACTTATTTTAACATGTTTGGTCAATAAAGTCAATTCGAATTTAGTTGTTCAATGCAAACCCTCATTTAACATTTTAAATTTATTTAAATTATTATTTTTAGGCCTCATAGACTCCATACAAAATTTTATTTTAGTATTTTGAACTAGAATTCGAAATTCAATGTATAATTTGGTCAAAAAAAGTTGAATCGAGCCTAGTTTATTAATGCAAAATTTCATTTAACATGTTAAAGTTTATAGTAAAAAACTTATTTTAACATGTTTGGTCAAATAAAGTCAAGTCGAGTTTAGTTGTTCAATGCAAACGCTCATTTAACATGTTCAATTTATTTAATTTTATATTTTAAGACCCCTAGTCTCCAAAGAATAGTTTATATTAATATTTTGAACTACAATCTAAAATTCAATATATAATTTTGTCAAATAAAGTTGAATCGAAAATAATTGATCAATGCAAAATTTCATTTAACATGTTAAAGTTTATAGTTAAAAACTTATTTTAACATGTTTGGTCAAATAAAGTCAATTCGAGTTTAGTTGTTCATTACAAACGCTCATTTAACATTTTAAATTTATTTACTTTACTATTTTTAGGCCCCATAGACTCCACACAAAATTTTATTTTAATATTTTGAACTAGAATTCGAAATTCAATGTATAATTTGGCCAAATAAAATTGAATCGAAACTAGTTGATTAACCCAAAATTTTATTTAACATGTTAAATTTTATCGTAAAAAACTTATTTTAAGATGTTTGGTCAAATAAAGTCAAGTCGAGTTTAGTTTAGTTGTTCAATGCAAACGCTCAATTAACATGTTTAATTTTTTTGATTTAATATTTTGAGGCTCTATAAACTCCACACAAAACTTTATTTTAATATTTTAAACTACAATCCACAATTCAATGTATAATTTGGTCAAATAAAGGTGACTCAAACCTACCTGATCAATGCAAAATTTTATATAACATGTTAAATTTTATCGTAAAAAAAAACTTATTTTAACATGTTTGGTCAAATAAAGTCAATTTGAGTTCAGTTGTTCAACTTGTTAAATTTATTTAATTTAATCTTTTGAGGGCCCTAGACTCCATAGAATATTTTATTTTAATATTTTGAACTACAACATGAAATTCAATATATAATTTTGTCAAATAAAGTTGAATCGAAAATAATTGATCAATGCAAAATTTCATTTAACATGTTAATGTTTATAGTTAAAAACTTATTTTAACATGTTTGGTCAAATAAAGTTAATTCGAGTTTAGTTGTTCAATGCAAACGCTCATTTAACATTTTAAATTTATTTAAATTATTATTTTTAGGCCCCATAGACTCCACTCAAAATTTTATTTTAGTATTTTGAACTAGAATTCGAAATTCAATGTATAATTTGGTCAAATAAATTTGAATCGGACCTAGTTGATTAATGCAAAATTTTATTTAACCTGTTAAAGTTTATAGTAAAATAAGATGTTTGGTCAAATAAAGTCAAGTTGAGTTTAGTTGTTCAATGCAAACGCTCATTTAACATGTTCAATTTATTTAATTTAATATTTTGAGGCCTCCTAGACTCCACACAAAACTTTGTTTTAATATTTTGAACTACAATCCGAAATTCAATATATAATTTGTTCAAATAAAGTTGAATCGAACCTAGTTGATCAACGCAAAATTTCATTTAACATGTTAAAGTTTATCGTAAAAAACTTATTTTTACGTGTTTGGTCATATAAAGTCAGTTCGAGTTTAGTTGTTCAGTGCAAACGCTTATTTAACATGTTAAGTTATTTAATTTATTTTTTGAGCCCCCCTAGACTCCACACAAATATTTTGGACTATAATCCGAAAGTTGCTGTATAATTTGGTCAAATAAAGTTGAATCGAACCATGTTGATCAACGCAAAATTTCATTTAACATGTTAAAATTTATCATAGAAAACTTATTTTAACATGTTTGGTCAAATAAAGTCAGTTCGGGTTTAGTTGTTCAATGCAAATGCTCATTTAACATGTTAAATTTATTTAATTTAGAGTAAATTGCCAAAATCATCCCTGAGGTTTGTCCACGTTTGCCAGTTTCATTCAAAACAACTTTTTTGTACCATATTGTCCTTCACTTTTGGGTTAAGTTGTCATTTTCATCCAAACGTATAACCTTTTTTTTTTGCCAAAATCATCCGTGAGGTTTGGAAGTTTTTGTCATTTTCATCCAAATACTTGCAAGAAAAAATAAGCTAAATTAACATTTGGATGAAATGGCAAAAAATCTCAAAATGTGAAGGACCATATGGTACAAAAAAGTTGTTTTGAATGAAATTGGAAAACATGCTCAAACCTAAGGAACGATTTTGACAATTTACTCTTTAATATAATATTTTGACGCCCTAAACTCCACAGAAAACTTTCTTTGAATATTTTGGTTAGGTAAATCTCAGGTATGTACTATGTTTATAGCGGGTGTCATCGAAGAATGAGTGTGGGGATCGGGTCATTAATAAAACTGTTTAAAAAAAGCAAATAAAAGATTAGGTGAACGGTAAAATAAATATTTGGTGAAGTGCGTTTTGTGCATCAAAATCCCCATTGGGTTTTTGAAGTTCAAGACCATCAAATAGTAATTATCACTTTCTAGAATGGGTAAAAATAACCTGAAAATACTAATAAATAATGTGCATATTACTATATAGTATGACTAGGATTAGATTTTTTTTTTTGAAAGGTGTATGACTAGGATTAGATGCCAAAGCATTGACATCACAGTTGTGACAATTACATGCTTTCAATAGAGTTCCATGTGAACTGTCCCAAATTTGAACACTTACCGTTACCATCTGCACTCACGAAGGTCCACATTTGATAGAACATGTACAAAAAAATCAAAAAAAATTTTTGTGGCAATGCTAATATTATTAAATACCACTGGAGAACAAGATACAAAGCAAACAACTCAAGGGCTTGAAAATGTCAAAAAAAGAAAACCCTTTTACAATAGCACAGGTGCAAAAAGAACCTCAACCCAGCCTAACCTTAATGAATATTGTCACAAAACAATCAAATTACTAAGCTAAATCTCAGATTATTTATACGGGCTTGATACACAAAGGTCATATTCACATAACTATTAATTTTCTTCTGTTGAGAGCGCGCTGCGCACTTAAGACATTACAATGCCACGAACCGATTATAAAATGAATACTGAGCAACCGGGTTCAAACCTTGCTGGTGAAACTGTTGCAGCAATTGCATTCATGCCTTATAACTGTTCTTACTCTAATTTGCTATTGGTTCATGCTAAACAGGCCCTAAACAAATACCAAATACTTGCATCATTTTTAGCTCTTGAATGACTTGGTTGTGATATTTTGATTTAAATTTTTGGCTTTACTTTTATAACTGCAGCTTTTCTGGTTTGCTGATCAGTTTAGGGGGCTTTTCACGGACTCAACACCGTCTGCGAGTTTTCCGGTACCTGTCTAGCATATGATCTGCGGGTATCATGCGCCTCCACTACCCTCTAACAAATATTGCATAGGCATCTGCGGCGTACATGAAAAATCATGACATTACTCAATGTGCTAAGTCAAAAACAAAACAAAACAACACAGTCACTTACTTCCCAACGCCATGGAGTTGAGTGATGTGTGTCCAGTCATCCCATAAATATCCTTCAGATAATCTTTGTATCCTTTCCGTCTTTACTTTCTGCAGTCCAAGTGGTGTGAGAAGATTTTCAATCGCCTCTGCTGGAGCCTTTGCATCAGGACATAGGTTAAAGAAATCCGATATCACCCCTCTCACCTACGTAACACATATATTAACCACAATATTTTAAAATTCACACTCAGGCGATGACGTTTCCTGCATCAAAGAAACTGCAAATAAACCATACATAAAATAGACAGGCAGACAAATAGGAAGAACAGAAGAGACTTGCACACCCTGTGTGATATTTAGGATGATATATATAATGACAATCCTCTAAGGATCATGGATATTGCTCTTTTCTAATATTCTCAAATTAGCTGTATGGCACAAACATATTATACTTTTGAAGCAAGTGAGAGAATTGCACAAGTATATCTAAGGACATGTTAGCTACTCCAAGATTCAAACAATGGCAAAAACTGCTAAAGATCCAACAAACCACATATACATAATAGCAGTATGATCATATCTTTTTCAGATAAGGGCAAGAGATAGATACCTCACAATTTCAGTTGACATCCTTGAGCCTCTTGATTATTTATTATACATGTAAAATTAACATGTTAAAATTAGTCATAGAATTAAATGGCAATGTTGTGTTACGTGTAAAAAGAAATCCATTTAACATGTTAATCTATATTTTACACCTCACACGATTAACCAAGTTTAAAATCCCGAAAGATGTAATTCATCGCCAATCGTTAGTTTTCACTATCCCTAACTACCTAACAAATCATTTAAAATGAAACATTACTCAACACATAATCAATAAACTCTTCACTAAATGAACAAGTTTAAGATCACAATAAAAAATAAATTCCATCGAGATCATCAATACACACCTTCTTCACAACGAATAACTACTACAAATACAAGCAAAAACACATAAGTTTCAACATTCATAACCGATTAAACGCTAGATCTGAAATTATATCATCAAACGCACATTCCACATACATCAAACACATAGATCCACAAGTAATTCACACAATATCATATAAAAAACCTATAAACATCATAAACGATGAATCAAGAACAAAATTGAAACTGAACAATGAAAATTTACCTGATGAATTGATTTCTGAACGATGAAACCCTAGATCTAAAGGGTGAATGATGTTGTTAGTAATCCGGATTGAAACAAAATGGAGATAAATTGGATGAATTGCAAGTTTAAATCATAAACGTAGATGAAAATTGGCCGATCTTCACCGGAATCCGTTGGTGGAAATCGGTGGTTTAACAGTTATTCAGGATCATCGTGATGCTGGTGGCGGCTTATGGCAACCGGAAAAGACTCCCGTTCAAAAAAAATGATAATAATAATAAACACATTATATTTTGGAAAGTATTTTGACAAAACTGCCCCTGTTCCCTAGTTCCCCACTTTTTTGGTGTTCCCCAATGAACACTCCCCTATATATATATATATATGGTTAGGATCATTGCAGTACTCTATATATTTACAGAACTTACAGAACCTTTTGTAGCCAATCATTTTATTTAATTTTTCTTTTATTCATTTTATTTAAATTTTCTTTTATTCTTTAGTAAAGGGTAAAAAAGAAAATATGAATATCCCAACTTATCATATATTTTTAAATCTCCTTATTTTTCTCAATTTCAAACGTACAATAACAAATTATTAATAGTTTATTTTGAAAAGTCAATTTAATCAAATCTTCCATTTATTAAATCATTTAATAAATGTAAATCAGGGTAACTCTTTTCTATTATTTTGGTTAGAATATCCTGTTCTATTATTTACAACATGTGTAACTCTTTTCTATTATTTTATACATATATGTGATCGACGTATTTACATCTATATATTTGACCAGTTTGCATGTACCTATTTTGCATTTTACATATGATCCATCCGATTAATTGTATGTAATTCTTTATTTTTAACATGTATAATTAACCAAATTATATATGTGCAACTGTCCTATATAATTACAGTATATTAACATATGTAAATCTTCAAACTTATCATAAACATCTTCAAAGACTAACGTCTATTTACATACATGAAAATCTTTATAGCAATCATATTTTTTAAGTTTACCATCTATTTACATAAGACTTCATACTAATCCTCCATTTTTCAAAGTAAGTGTCGATTTACATATATAATCTTTATATCAATTATCATAAATATCTTCAAAGACTAACGTCTATTTACATACATGAAAATCGTTATAGCAATCATATTTTTTAAGTTTACCATCTATTTACATAAGACTTCATACTAATCCTCCATTTTTCAAAGTGAGTGTCGATTTACATATATAATCTTCATATCAATTATCAAGTTTTTAAACTAATCGTATATTTAAATACACGTAAATCTTCAAGTTAGTCGTCTATTACATATATGTAAATTGTTACATGTGTATACGTACATCTTCAAGTTGGTCGTCTATTACATATATGTAAATTAACTGTTTACATGTATGTAAATGTTACATGTATCTATAAATGAACTATTTACACATATGTAACCACACTATTACATGTATGTAATAATTTTTCTATGCATAACTACCAAAATAAAATGAAATTCTAAATAAAACTTCAAAATTAATATTTATAACTTACTGGATCTATATTCACTAGATCCACCCAATTAATTACTAAAATGAAAGAAACAAAATGGATTGAAATCCTTTTTGAAACTAACTTTTGTACGGTAGAATGAAAATGAAAAGCAAAACTAATCGGAACACTACAATTCATTTTGAAAAATAAAAATCAAAACTAAAATATTGTAGAGTTTCTTATTATTTAGACTCCATTTTTAGATTGCGTTTTTAATCCATGAATAATTTTGCTACCGAAGATAGAATTTAGATACACTGTGACAATAATATATGTTGTAGTTTCATCGGAGAATTAATGTGTTTTTCGATCCCATTTTTTCATCTGTGGGTGATAGAGAGCAAAACATGGAGAAAAAATAGGAAATAACTTTTTGAATCTTCCAAATATGCCCTTTTTAATTTATTAAAATGTTTCTCAAAATTCTATTTATTACGATAGTGCCATTATAATTTCGAACCATTGATCAAATGATCTAACGTTTGTAATTAGTTCTGAAAGTTCTGCAAAAAAATTGAAACCATATATATATATATGTGGAAGGATCCACTAAAAAGTGGATTTTGCCTAAGTAGACTAAGAAGGATTTTGATAATGACATGTGGCACTCCTAATAAGTAGGAATGAAGGGCATTTTGTTCCTTATAAATAGGAGTGAAAATGACATGTGTCACTCCTTTTGTTTTTTAAAAATATAACAAAAAAATCTAGTACAAAATAATCTAGCGCAAAAAAACTAGTATAAAAAAATATAGCACAAAAAAAATCTAGTACAAAAAAATATAGCACGAAAAAATTCAGCAAAAAAATGTAGTACAAAAAATTCCAGCACAAAAAGTTGAGAAAAAAAAAATTAAGACAAAAAAATTCAGCACAAAAAATTTAGCACAACAAAAAAATGTTATACAACATAGAAATACAACTCATTTTAGTGGGTTTTTTTAGTCTTCATATTTTATATAGCAATATGGTACTCAAATTAAAGATAAAAAGACGCTTGAATTTACGGTAAAATTTTTATGAAAAAATAATGTCGTATAAAAAGTTATGAATGTTTAAAAAATAAGGGTGGAATATACATGTGTCTTGCATGTGGAGAGAGCAATTCCATAAATAGGATTTTCCTAAGATACCCTTGCACTTCTCCTTTCTCCTTCACTTTCATCTTAACCATTAATTTGAAAAATGAATGGTTAAGATTCCTTTTCATCCTACTTAGGCAAAATCAACTTTTTATTTTATCTTACCCCATATATATATATATATATATATATATATATATATATATATATATATATATATATAGGGAGCCGCTATAATGAAAACCACCCCGAGTTGTAAGAACCGCGAGAACTACACCCCACGGGTGGGCGTTCACCATGATTTTTTTTTACAACTAGATGTGTGTATTATAAACACAGCCGTAAAAAAAAAATTTAAACGCCGCGGCCGAGGGGGTAGTTTTTTACACTACAAGTTTGGTGAAAAAAAAAAGAAAAAAGAAAAAAAAATTAAAAACACCAAACTTGTGGTGTAAAAAACTACCCCCTCGGCCGCGGCGTTTAAATTTTTTTTTTTACGGCTGTGTTTATAATACACACATCTAGTTGTAAAAAAAAACCATGGTGAACGCCCACCCGTGGGGTGTAGTTCTCGCGGTTCTTACAACTCGAGGTGGTTCTCATTCTAGCAGCCCCCTATATATATATATATATATATATATATATATATTGGGTAGGGTTCAAGAGTGAACCATATTGTTTTTGTGAACAAAATGAACAAATCTTGTCCATTGATTTAGGAGATCTTGAGATTAATAATAATGACAATTTTCTAATTATTTATGTGTAGAAAATAAATGAAAAGGGTATAAGGGTAAATTGTTAACTAATTCTCTTTCCAAATTAAATATTTAAGTACATTCTCTCTCTTCATTTCTCTCACCAATTAACTAATTTATTAATTTAAAAATATACACAATTACTATTCAACCAAACTATTTTATACACATACATATATTCGTTTTATGCACATGTGTACATATGAAATTTGAACAAATAAATATGTGTACTTTGAGTATTCAACACAAGTACATATGTGTATAAACCATTTATTAGTTCTGTTTGTGTATATTTTATACACAATTTCTATTCAGCCAAACTATTTTATACATATATGTATATCCTTTTTATACACATACGTACAAAGTTTCTAGGTCTTCATATGTAATCTTCTCTCTCATTTGTTTTTTTTATTGATTCTTTGGTTGTCCTCTTGGCTTTCATCAGACATCGTATATTAAAACTGTCGTTATACACATGTGTATCATTTAATTAGGCACTTGTGTATTACTAAAAAATCATTGTTTAGACGAGGTGTAAAAATTACACATGTATATAAGTAACTTTTGGTCAATTTTTTTGTATGTATAATAAGCATTTGCTGGAACATGACACATGTAAAGTATGTATACACATATATATATTCGAACCCCTAAAATTATACATCGGTGTATTAACCATATAATAATGAGTTATAATCATATTGTTTCTATTAAATGTAGAATTTAATAACTGGATATATGGTATAAAAGTGGTTAAGCAAATTATAAAATGACTAGATGTGTAAAAATTTTGTAAAAGAAAAATTTGATGCTTGTCCAATCGATTGAAAGAAAAAGAAATCGTGAACTTCATTTTTGTTTGAATAATGGATTTGAATTATTAATTATTGGATCAATAAATTGATTGACAAAAAAATAGGGATCAGTTACCATTTAGGTTAATTAATATTAATAACTGCCATTTAAGTTTATATGTATAGTTACAATCCTACCCTTTTCATCTAAAAAGTAAATCAATGGCTATGATTAGTTCACTAGGTTCACAAACTAGGATGGTGTTCACTCTTGATCCTAACCCTATATATATATATAGGGGAAGGTTCATTTGAGAAGAAATTTAATATGAGAAGAAAAAGAAGAAAGGGCATATTGATAAAATACTATTTCATTTATAACTCATATCATTAATTTTTCTCTTTTTAATTAATTAGTCAACTAATCATTAATTATCCTACATATAATCTACAAAACCTACACATATCAAAATTTTCCTACATATACCCTACACATTATACAATTTTATCCTACACAGTCGAAATTTATCCTACACACCTCGAAATATATCATACACAACTCGTAATTTATCCTACACAACTAGTAATTTATTCTACACTTTAAATTAAGTAGTTTTTTTTTAATTTGGAAAAAGTACATATTTTGAAAAGGGGTTACAAATTTAATTTAGTTAGTTATTAAAGGGGAAGAATACAAATTAATGATTTATGTAAGTTTACCAATATACCCTTATATTAAAATTAATTGCAAATATTAAATGAAGTAAAATGAAGCATTCTTATTGGTTGAAACTTCTTCTTTTTTCTTCTTACAAAAAAAATTCTTCTCATTTGAACCTTCCACTATATATATATATATAGGGGACTGCTAGAATGAGAACCAACTCGAGTTGTAAGAACCGCGAGAACCACACCATACGGGGCGAGGTGGACCAATTTTTTTTTTCAAAAACGTAGATGCATGTATTATAAACACATTCGTAAAAAAAAATGTCGTGCGTGTAGTTTTTTACACCACAAGTTTGTGGTTTACGAGTTCCGTACGGAACTCGTAAACCACAAACTTGTGGTGTAAAAAACTACACGCACGGCATTTTTTTAAAAAAAAAAATTTTACGAATGTGTTTATAATACATGCATCTACGTTTTTGAAAAAAAAATTGGTCCACCTCGCCCGGATCAAGTAGTTCTCGCGGTTCTTACAACTCGAGGTGGTTCTCATTCTAGCGGCCCTATATATATAGGTTTAGGATCCTGTACAAAGTGCTTAATTTGTAAGAAGTGTAAGAAATATTCCTGGAATGACAAGTGTCCATCCTCTTAATTAATTCAAAAGGGTAGTTTTGTAATTGTACATTTTGTCATTTAATTCAAATATCAGCGAATTATATGGTAACCAGCGAATTATATGGTAACCGTCATCAATCTCCAAAAAATCAACGAATTTCTTCATACTTTATCATAAATAGATCTATAATCAGATTCATGGCGTGGTGTTTTAAAACAACTGGATAAATTGACTATGATGTTGGTCATGGTGTTTTATATAGAAGGTTGCTGGGGATTCCAGATAAAACACCATGACTTGAATCATGGCGTGGTGTTTTATCTGGTGACATTGTTCATGGCATAGTGTTTTAAACATCTGGAGACAAAACACCACGCCATGAACAATGTCTCCAGATAAAACACCACGGCATGAATAATGTCTCCAGATAAAACACCACACCATGAACAATGTCTCCAGATAAAACACCACGATATGAACAATGTCTCCAGATAAAACACCACGCCATGAATAATGTCTCATGATAAAACACCATGACTTGAATCATAGATGTTTTAAAACACCACACTATGAACAAGGTCTCCAGATAAAACACCATGACTTGAATCCTAGTCTTGGTGTTTTAAAATCTGGGAATGTTTTGTATTTATAAAACACTACGCCACAAACAATGTCTCCAGATAAAACACCACGCCATCAACAATGTCTCCAGATAAAACACCATGACTTGAATCTGCGATTACGTTTTAAAAATCTGGGAATGTTTTAAAGTATGAAGAAATTCGCTGATTTTTTTTGGAGATTGATGGCGGTTACATATAATTCGCTGATTTTTAGGAGTTTGATGGTTGTGTTTGAAACGGTTACCATATTTGAAAGAATGGAAAAGACACTATTGCCCTTCAATTTTACAAAAGCCCCTTCTAATTAAAACACAATTTACATTTTAATACCCTTTTGATCTCAACCATTAGATCAAAGATCCAATGGTTTAAAACACTTCTTACACTTTGGACACTTTTTACCATATCCCTACCCTATATATATATATATATATATATATATATATATATATATATATATATATATATATATTAATCCTAGGGGAAGGTTCAAATAAAAACCACTAGTTAACGCAAAAACTCAAAAACTAACTAAAAAATCCAAAAAAACTTTTTTTTTTTTGCATACCAATTTTCGCCACTTTTAGTATATAAAAAAAATTTTAAAAAAAAAAATTTGAAGTGCACATGTGTAGTAATACAAAAAAAAATATTTTTATTTTTTTGAAAAAAAAATTTATATAAAAAAGCATGCGATTTTTTATAAAAAATTGAAAAAAAAATTGGTGTGTTTTTTAGGCTTTTTTTAGTTAGTTTTCGAGTTTTCACAATAAAAATGGTTTTCATTTGAACCATCCCCATTAATCCTAAAAGTTTAAACTATAAAATTGTTTAGTATTTTACTTGTTTAAAACCATTTGTAAGTGATTATTTAATATATTTTATTTATTAAACGCTGAATTTATAAAAAAAAAATATTATATATATATGAAATTTAGTGAATAACAAAAGAGAATACAAATAAAATCGAGTCATTTATTTATTGATGAACAAACACGTACAATACGATCAAAAAATAGAAAGTGTTGTATTGTTACAACATATTAAAAACTGTAAATAAACAAGATATATATTTGTGCTTATGGTTTTTGTACATTTGGGATTGGGTTTTTTTTTTAAATATCAGATTTTTCCTTTCTAACTCTAAAGTTAAATCTTTGATAGTTTAACCCATTTGATTAATTTGATTTTTCAATTCTAATTCAAAAGTTTTCATCTTTTGTAATATAACCTATTTGATTTTTTTTTACTTTTAACCCAAAGGTTTTCATCTTCTACAATTTAACCCTGACATTTTTTTACTTTCAACTTCGGTCCCTTATACTATATTCTTTCACAAGTTTTTCGTTTAACGTTTCATTTTAATTTTTCCGAGTTAACACGCTGCAAAGTGCGCGTGAGGTTCAACGTTTTTTCATTTATTTTTTCTCGTTTTACAGGCACGTCATTGCGCATCTATTTCCCCCGTTTGATAGGTCGGTCGGAACGCACGGATCAGAGATCGACTTAGTTAATTTTTTACAATGTTTTACACAGGTTCGCGATCATGTAAAAAACATTTTCCTTCATCTAATATGGTATATAACTAAAGAATCCCCCGCGCATTGCAGCCGGTAGTAATTCTAATTTGTAATATGTCATACTGTTAAATATTTATGATTAGCTAGGAGTTATCATCCCTATATATTGAGCTTAATACTTCAACTTCTTTGTTGTCAAATTTTGATCTCATCTCAATACTAAATATAATGATACAAACTTACAAACTAAACAAAAATAATGTCAACTGTTGGGTTCGGTAGCTGCTATTCATAAGTTGGTTGGTCTTAAGTCTATTTAGATACATCTATCTTTGGTTTTTATTATGCTAAGTTTTTAAGTTGGTTTGGTATTTCAATATAAAGACTTTTTATTCCTGTGCTCTGAGTACTCAGTTTTAGAGCATCCTCAAATCTATTCATAATAATCACACATGGTAAAAGCTTATTCTCACATGGTGTATACGGGCCGTATAAGGTTATACGGCCCGTATAGAATAAAATGAACTGACAAAGCAGTCTTTGTCAGTTTATTTTATTCTATACGGGTCGTATAACCTTATACTGCCCGTATACACCATGTGAGATAAGCTTTTAGGGTGGTCGTATATAATGCTCATATAATGTTATACGGACCGTATACATTTGGTCGTATAACATTATATTGCCCGTATAATGTTATACGGCTCGTATACATCTGGTCGCATAACATTATATTGCTCGTATACAATTGTATACGGGTCGTATAATGTTATACGGCCCGTATACACTTAAAACAAAAAAAAAACATTCCATTGCATCTATTTTTGTGCAACAACATTCTATACGGGTCGTATAATGTTATACGGCCCGTATACATCTAGGAATGTGAAAATTAGAAAATAGGAGTGTGAAAATAGAACCCTTATTTTTTAGACGTAAATTCCCACTATTTGATGATGACCAAAATGTATCAATTAAATACAAAAAATAAATAAATTCAGCTTTTAGAACGGGTTGTGTAAACCACTATTGTGGCTGCATGAATCCTTTCTCTTCCTACTTTATTTTTATTTTATTTTATTATTTTTTGTAAACTTCCATCTTCATATAATGACTACTATGAAGGATTTCGCCTTTTGGATGTATATTTGCCCTTGATATTCTTCCCCTTTAATTTTGTTATTACTGAAAAATGAGAGAAAGAGAACATCATGCAACGTTATATGAAGTTATATGACTCTTGGAAAACTGATAAGAGATAAGAGTTGAAGAAATAAATCAAAACCCTAAAATCCTAGTCATATTTATCATTTGGAGATTTTAGACGTGTCTATTGACTGTGAAGTTGTAACTTAATGATGAGTATCTATAGTCAAATGAAAAAGAAAGAAAGACACGTGACATGTGAATCGACTATAATATCAAATGTCAAATTCGTAATAAATGCTTAGTAAATACAAATCTATTCAAAGATATTAGTTTTTTTTTTTTTTTTTGAAAAGAGAACTTCATAAAAAACACACCTCCGACCCAAACGGGCAAAAGGCAATACACAACAAAAACCCCCGACCCAAACGGGCAAAGGGCAGGAAATTACAACATATACATCGGATATTTACACCACTCACCCCAACTAATACTATTACAAGACGTTCTATTTTTAAACCAATCAAAACCTCTCGATTTAATCTCCCTCACAAACTCCTGCGGTCTACGACTGATATTCTTGAAGACCAGTTCGTTCCTACCTTTCCAAATAACCCAGCAGCAAATAATAACCAAACCTTGAATGATTTTCTTGGCTTTTTTTCCAACTTGAGAATAGTTATGAATATCCAATATGTCTTTGAAGTCGAAAATAAATATCGGTGGAATTTTACACCACACACTTATTCCCGCCCAGACCCGCGTCGTCATAGAACATGCTGTGAAAAGATGCTCCACCGTTTCCTCGAACTCGTTACAAAAAGGACACAAAACAGATATAATATCAACATTTCTTCTTCTTAAATTCACTCTTGTAGCAAGTCTATCTAAATTACCTCTCCAAGCCACAATGTTGCATTTGATAGGCACCCATTTACACCATTCAAAATTAGGAAGCTGACTATTACCCCTTTCGTTGATTAAAGCCGTTTTAACCCTCTTCACCGAAAATCCGTCTTGGCTATCTTCATTCCAGACCCACCTATCCTTAGAGTTGGTAAGGATCACCTTATTTAAGGTCTCTCTGCATTCCTGCCACTCCTTAATCTCCACGTCCGACTCTGGCAATCTAGACCAGTACCAATTGAACCCGCCAATTCCCATGTTCCTCTCCAACCTGTCTGCGACCCTGCAAGATTTAAACAAATCCAACCCGAACAAATGTGGCCATCTCTCCATAAAAGGCCTATCTCCCTCCCATGTGTCAATCCAGAACCTAATATCCTCCCCATTCCCAACCTTACCCATAATAAAATGTTTAACACCCTTCCCTTTGATTTTAATAAAGTTAAACGATTTAACGATATTTTTCCAACACCCTCCCAGCTTACCATTACAAGGAAGAAAACTTCTCTGATTCACATTACCATGACAAGCATCGACCACTTTCCTCCATAAGTTTTGATTTTCCACCCTGTATCTCCACCCCCATTTGACTAAAAGAGCCTCATTAACCTCTTTAATGCGACTTATACCCAACCCTCCTTTAGATTTAGGCCACGTCACCCAATCCCAAGCTACCCAATTCATTTTAATGACATCGTTTGACCCTGCCCAGAGAAATTTTCTCATTTTTGCTTCCAACATCTTGATGACCCCAACAGGAATTTTATACAGCGACAAGTAGTAGATAGGGAGGCTTTCCAACACTGCGTTAATTAGGGTTAGTCTCCCTCCCATCGATATTGATTTCGCTTTCCAAACCGACAGCCTTTTATCAAAAACCTCAACAATCGATGTCCAATTACTTATTCTATTCATATTAGCCCCCACCTTAATCCCCAAGTAAGAAAGAGGGATGTTATCCGTATTGCATCCCACCACCTTGGCCATATCTTTAATATCGTCATCTTCCACCCCCATCCCGTATATATTAGATTTATGTAAATTGATTTTTAGGCCCGAACACAGATAAAAAATTCTCAAACATCTCGCCACACTCAAAACATTATCCTTATCCCATTCCCCCATTAAAAGAGCGTCGTCCGCATAAAAAAGATGCGAGATAATCGGACCATTATTTGGCGTTTTAATACCTTTAAACCACCCATTATTCAAAGATATTAGTCGTACAAAATTCTTAAAAGTAAACGTTGAGAGAATTAAATAAATTAAAATTATGTGTAGATTTAATTGGCTTAGTTGAGATTAAATAAAGGAAACAGTGTCCAATTCATTCATTCATATATTCATATATCATCATAATGAAACAGAATGAACAGTAGTAATATAATAATTTAAAATTAGAATTCATATATCAGCAACCGCTTTCGTTTAATCTTAAAAAAAATCATAATGAGTAAATGGTATCGGGTGTAGGTACTAATCTCAAATTTACCAAACCGGTGTATTTTCGGTACCGGTTCTGCACAGGTATTCACCGGTTTTTACCCTCAAATACCGTTGTCGTACCAGTACCGACCGGTACCGAACCGTACCATAATGAACAGTAGTGATTTATTATTAAATTAAAATTAGAATTATTTAAAATTAGATTTAAGAGATGAGCAAATGGTATCGGGTATAGGTACCGGTCTCAAATTTACCAAACCGGTGTATTTTCGGTACCGGTTCTGCACAGTATTCACCGGTTTTACCCTCAAATACCGGTGCCGTACCAGTACCGACCGATACCGAACCGTACCATACTAGGTATATTCGGTACCGGTACCCACTTTTGGGGATTTTGGTCACGGTATTTTCGGTACCGGTTGGTACCGAGCTCATCAAATCCTGTAGCAACGCAGCAATGCAAGTAATTGCACCGTTTAGATTACTTTTCATACACACATTAAGTAAACTGTATTTCGTTTGAATGAGGTTTTATATACACAATAACTTATTTTGCTTATTTTTTTGTTTTTTTTTTCTATAATGAATGAATTGTAGTATGTAAAAATTAACTTGAATATTTAGAATATTGATGAGCAAATTGTATCAAATCCTGTAAACGAACCGGTATCGTATCGGTACCAAATTTAATATACCAAATCATTTTCGGTACCAATTTGGTACCCACCTTTTGGCGTTTTCAGAATCGTTACTTTAGGTTCGACACCGGTCTAGCACCATACCTGTATTTATTGATTTTTACCTTCAAATACCATACCGTATTGTACCGAGAATTTTCGGTGCCGGTACCTAATTTCGATGATTTTCCAGATCGGTACTTTCGCTTCCGTTACCGGTACCGAGCTCATCCATATTTTAACATGTTAGCACCATAATAACTGAACTGAAAACAACCGAATTTTCAACATGTAGGACGTGTGGGTCCTATTATTATATAGTAGGTTATTTAAAATCGTTTTTTTTATGACGGGGTGATTATCCTTACCACGTAATTTTATTTATGTTTTAATATTCGGTATCTGTTTGACGTTGCTCACACGTCTTTTGTAGTCATTGGATCCCGCCGCAACGCGCGAGAGGAAAATAACTAGTTTCCATAAAAATAAACTAGGTCATATATAAAAAGTAGGTATAAGAGAATGAAAAAACAAAAAATAAATTATCTATACTATACTATAATGCATGTTGGTAGATCAGGCCCGGCTTTGTAGGCTGGGTAGCCCGGGCAGACGCTAATGCCCAAAAGATTTATAGGGCCCAACAAAAATTTAGGGTCAAAATTTTTAAATGAGCACTGTTATCTTAAATGTTTAATAAATTAATTTAGTAACAAAAATGAAGCTAGTTAAATGGTTAAAGATACTCAAATTTGAAAACCAAGGTCATGAGTTCTAAACCCCCCTCCCCCCTTTACATTTTTATTTCCTAAACAATTTTCAGTTAATCCCATGCATTTTTTATTTCCTAAACTGTTTTGAACTATAAATTCACTTAATTAATTGACTCTTTGATCTTGTTAACAAGATGATTATATGATTAATTAGTTAATGTTAGGTTATAATCTTGAGGTCATGAGTTCAAACCCCATGATTAGCATGTCATATTATGGTTTCTTGATATGTATTTGATGAGTTTATATTATACCAAATTTTTTTTTCGCCCGGGACCCAAATTGTTTTTAGCATTCTCAGAGACGGCCTTGTGGTAGACATTTTAAGATATCTAAAAATTCAAAAAAAGAAAAACTTCTTTTAGTTTAAAACATAAGGTACAACCGCAAAATGACGATAAGTTAGTCTTTCAAACACTAATTATACTTAATCATCTCATCTTAGTTACACATTAATTTCCTCATTTTTAACCAAGTTATAGATAATTAATTATTAATTACACTTTATTCCTCTTGTAAGAAAACTAACTAGCCCATGTTTTTTAAACGACCATAACTTTACGTGCGTTGATATTTTTTTAAATATATATACCACAAAAACGATCATTTTATTCTTTTTAATTTGATTATAGTATTGTTATAAAAGTTTTAATTCAAAAATTGATATATTACTTGTCTAGGGGTGAACATTAACGAACAAAAAAACTAGTTATTGGTTTCTTTTGTACCCCTATTTAACCACAATTAACTTATCAGAACCGAACAATTCATAGTTTATATGTTCCTGCTTTTATATCTGAAGTTCATACTTTGTACCTCCATTTCATAATATTTATACTTCATTTCATTTATTTACATCCATTTCATATATTTACACCCTAATTTAATATATTTATACCTCAATTTCCTTTATTTCTAAACAAAAGTTTTAGCCCAAGTTTGGTTTTGGCTATCAACCGAAATTAAACGAAACGAATCAAAACCCGTCAATCTAACATA
The DNA here is from genome assembly GCF_002127325.2 of Helianthus annuus. NCBI lineage: Eukaryota > Viridiplantae > Streptophyta > Magnoliopsida > Asterales > Asteraceae > Helianthus > Helianthus annuus. The sequence goes on along the minus strand of NC_035448.2, from coordinate 205,033,605 downwards.
AGCGATCATTCATCATTAGTGCAAAGTTTTGGTTTCCAACAAGTGATGAGTTAGGTCAAATTCCTCTTGGCATGATCATTCATCATTAGTGTAAAGTTTTGGTTTCCAACAAGTGATGAGTTAGGTTGGGAAATAAACCAGTAATTATGTCAACAAAGCGATCATAGCTCTAATCACTCAAACTGTTGGTTGATGATGATCCATTATGACTCATCAAAGATGTGTTACCATAGGAATAATCTTCAATAACTTCTGTTTTTGATCTAGCTCTCTCTCTCTCTCTGCCTCCCCCCCCCCCCCTCTCTCTCTCTCTCTCTCTCTCTCTCTCTAAAACATGAGAAGTTTGCCATGAAGTTGTGTCAGAGTCATTTCTTTAAATCCAACTAAGTTTCTTAGAAATATTGCATTTGTATTCCATCTATCAAGGAGTGATCTCAAAATTTTGTGGCTCGGAGCAGCATTTGTATAAGTTTGATGAGCAAGTCTTAGCTCACTGATTAAGTAATTGAATCGCTCAGACTGTTGAGTCAGATATCCCCCCTTAATATGAGTGAATGTTTCATACTGTTGGTTGAGAATTTCCTTGTTGTTCTCTTGTACTTCATATGTGCCGCCAAACTGTTCGTTCAAAGCATCCCACAAGTCTTTGGCATTCTCACAGTGGAGCAATCTAGCATAGATTTCATTGGGTAAGGCTATGGCCAGTATCCCGAATGCCTTAGCATCGAGCTCTAGTTTCTGGAAATCTTGCTCAGAATAATCAGCGGGTTTCTTAGGAACATTAACGTTTGGTTGTTCAGCACTTGGTACAGAAAAAACATACGGACCATAAACCACAGACATCCAGAAACCAGTGTTCTGCTGGGATAAGTGGTGACACATCCTTCGTTGCCATATCTTGAATTCATGGTGAACGAGCATCGGAGGCTTGTTTGCCGACCTTGTATTGTGAGGATCATGAGTGGTTGACATCTATCTGGATTCTATTAAGTTTTTTTCTCAGAAAACATAGTATCAGAACAATTGGATGTTTCGATTAGTCTCATTTTTCTCAAGTCCTTTCCTTGATCACTTCAATCAATTATCAATATGAGCTCAGTTTATCTTTTGGATCAACGTTTATATCATTCAGTGTAACTGGTTCTGATACCAGTTGTTGTGTAGGATCGTATTCGGCCCTGATTGAGTCGATCAGAAGAATTCCTATCCAAATCAAGAGGCGGAAACTAATGATTTGGTGCGATTTCAGCCGGATTCACTATTAATTGCTGTTGTATTGATCTTGATAACGTTTACAGACTCTGACAGCACTTCGGCAGCACTTTGTGGCTCACCGGAAGACAACACGTACAACACACACACTAGTTTTGCTTGAATGGCCTCCTATATATAGTCCACAAGGTTTCACTTATACAGATATGTACGTATAAGCGAAACTGCCATGGTCAAATAAGCGGAACTATTAACTTGACACATGAACGAAACTAAGACTATGACACATAAGCGAAACCTATTCTAACACATGTTTCTAGGATTCCGTGCCATATCTAACCTATACATCACTAGACTCGATATAAGACGTAGTCGGCAGACGTAGTGCACCAACAAACTCCCCCTCGGATGTTGACGGAGTCTTCAGTGTCGAGTCTTCGATTGTCACTCTACAGTCTTCATCAGTCTTTGATCTTCCTCTGAAGTATTTGTCATTGCAAAAATCCGCAAACTCTATCTTCATCATCAACAAACTCCTCTCTCTCGGATGTTGACACGGTGTCTTCAGACTCCCCCTCTCAATCTGCTGGGATCGTAGTCTGGAATTCACTGCTTCGAGATTCATACCAAGATCGTTACTTGGCTCTATTCCAGCACAGGATAGACACCTGGCATACATTTACCTGCACAATCTCTACCCACACATAAGTTTCTTTAAAGATTAAATCTTCAAACTTTTAGAAACTTTTTGCCAGAAACTATATTAATGATTTTATATACAGGATCTTTTACTAGCTCTTATCATTTTCACATACACTCTCCCAAACCTGTTCTTCAAGTTTAGCACTTGGGACTTCGAAAATCAGCTACTCAACACCACTTGTAAAATTACGAGAAAATGCAGAAATGAAATATTTACAAACAATATTTTTGTGAGTTCGTGCAAGTGGATCATATCAGTTTTGAAACATATCAACAACACCGTTAAGCTAGATTTCATTTTAAGCTCTAAGCAATTTACCTAGATTGTCAGTATGTTTGTCCTCTTAAATTTTCACACAAATTTCAACTGTTTCGAGATACGTAATTAGTGTCTTAATAACTTAAACTTATTCGTGTGTCCCACTACTTGAATATACTCCCGTATCCAGATCCCAATATTCAGTCTTACAGGTGAGTATACCACAGCTGATATGTGTAAAGGGGTTATGTGCGAGGGTCGTGAGAGCTCAGGTCGATACTTCCGTATACGCAAAGAAATGACGGCTTCGACTTTCGGTGTGTCCCCTTTAGAGGATCTTTTAATTACAACAGCAGCGACTATCAATTTTATTGTTTCATCAGCTTGCTGAGGGCGAGCTTATATTTCAAAGCTTTTTGCAGAAAGCATTATCAGGGGACTAGGTCAGTACTTCCATACAGCAGAAGTCCCGGGATAATACCCCAGATATCACTGAGCATAAAGACCTAGTATCTCAGAATAAGGGACCTTTCAAACAAGATTTCAGGGGTTACCTATACATCCAAACAGTTTTGTTAACCCACAGAATAAGCAAGTTTGATTTTAGGTTTATATCTCGTTACAATTTACTAAATGTGTGAAAACCTACTGACACATCCACAGTAAGATTGTTTATCACATTTTGACTTTACATTTCTTTAGCATGTCGTGATAGTCCACTGATGTACTATCATTTCCTCTTTTATGCAACAAAAACTCATTTTTCAATTTTATCGTGTTTTTGATTTTTTTTTAAATTTCTGATGTTTTTGGATTTTCTAGAATTTCTTACTCCCCCTAAAATTCAAATACATCTAATAAAAATTGAAAACAAACTGTACAGAACATGACAACCGATATTGAATCGCTTCAATTCTCCATCCGCTTGGCTTAAATAATCAGAACTCCCCCCTCACAACAGACTATTTTCCCATAATGATTTCAAAACACTTAAGTTTGTTTTAGTCAGAATGGTTTTTCCGGAAAATAAGTTTGATTGATTTTACCACTTGTAGGTTTGTCAATAACAAATTCGGGGATGTGGTTCATCATATTGTCTTTCAACCACTTGTAGGAAAAATTCAAGTACAAATTAATGTCCTTGATTTATCATATGCAGATATGCACAAACAAATCTTCAAACCTGTTTTTCAACCAATTACCATCTGTTGGTTGAATTCTCAATGTGCCGATTCCTACTCCTCGCTTACAAACCTGGGAGTTCCGGCAAGTCCTGCAAAACTTCTCAAACACGTTATACAAACATGATAAAGAATGATGCCGATTCATGATCCACGATTACCAACTTGGGATCTCCGGCAAGTCAGGTTTTTATTCTTTGAAAAATATATCCACCCAAGCCTGACCTTCCTTGGGTGTAACAACATTTTCTTCATCTTTACTTTTAACGGACTTGTGAACCCCTCTTTTGGCAGCATAAAATTCTTTAACACCTTTGGCCTTACCATTGACCATTTGGCCAAAAATGTGTTTCACATTTCAATTAAAAGTTTTTTCAACATCAAATTTCTTCTTGTCAGAATAAAATTGATTTGAAATTTCAACTTTTCCAACTTTTTTCATAAAATTTTCAGCACGCAACGGTGGAAAATTTTCATCATTCATAGTTGGAACTTTTCTTTCAACCTTTTTCTTAACACGTGGCTCCTCTGATTTTATGGAATCAGATTCATCACCAGAATTGTTACCTGAACCTTTCACAACCCATTTTTGATTTGGCACATTTTCTTTTCTTTTCAAAGCACTCTTTGAACATTCTCCTTTCTCAAAAGTTGAATTTTCAAAACCAGTAAACTTTCGGGTTGATAGTTCAGTCTTCTCAACAACTTTTTCTTTCATTTTACCAGAGACTTCCTGTTTTGGCTTGAATGTCTTCGGGCAATTCTTCGCAACATGACCAACAGTTTTACACTGAAAACAAGTTCTCTTTTCAATCTTTTTTGGAACATCATTCTTCTTCAACTCTTCTTGCTTCTTGGCTAGGAATTCCTGATTTGTCTGCTTTCTGAATGATTTTTCTTTCTCAGCTTCTGTTGTTTTCCCTGAAACAAACACAGTTTTTGGTTTATAAACTTTTTCATATTTATAGTTTTTCGGTGGTACAAAACCTAATCCTTTCTTTTTGAAATTACGATTATGGTTTGGTTTCTTTTGGAAACTATAACCACAATTGTAACCCATTTTCTTGTTAATTCTTTGTTGATCTCTTGAAGTGTATTGTTTAGGTTTTTCGATAAGACTTAAATCTTTTATTTCAGAAATATTAATTTCTATTATTTTGAAAACCTTTTGAATCATTTCAAATCTGACACTTCTTATTGGAAAAGCATCATCAGAATATAATTTGTCAGAATCTTTCAAAGTATATGCCACTTTGAATGATTCATCCTTCAAATTAGATTTTGATAACAAAAACTCTTTGTCATAAACCCGTTTGTCCTTTTTGAATGTTGACTTTGATGTGTCGAACTCAGATTTTGACTCGGGTTTGGACTCCATGTTTGACTCCTCACTGTCGTCTTTATCTAACACCTGATCGACCACACTTTTTATCAACTTTGACTCATGATCAGTGTCGGATGACGTGTATGTGACATCAATATTTTCCGGCAAGTTATCCGATGGCCCAGACTCCCATTCTAAGTTTATTGCTTTTTCGACTCTCTCGGAATTTGGATTTCGAGGTGAATATCCATTTTCGACCGGGGGCGGACATCTATTGTAGACCACACTTGATTCAAGTGATTAGCCAGCTCAATCCATTTTTCCATCCGATGATCTTCACCCTAGGACTGTATTTCAATTGTTGGACTAAATGAATAGGCAAGGAAGGCAAGGCACTTGACTGAAAGGTTGGCGATTCGCTTAAGCTTCAAGGCTTGTATCTGGGAAAGAATCAGCTTTCTGGCACCATCCCTGAAAGGTTGGGGCGTTTGAGCAGTTTGGTAAAGCTGAATAACGGTACCTCGCAATGTCAGCTGCTGGCTCTCTCCATCTCTCCTAAACTTCCCCCGGGTTTCGGTCCGAGCTGTATGAGGCAGAAACTCGCTTTCATTCTAAAGGAAAGCGAAGAACCCACTTTTAGTCAATAAGAGCCCTACTTCCCTCTTACCAGAAGTCTTCACATTTTCTTCGTCTTTTGTCACAGATTTCTTTTCTTCGGACGTCTTCTCTTCTTCAAATGTCTTCAAATTCTCCACAACTGGATAAATCCTGTCAACAACAAAAGTAGAACATGAGTAACTTTCTAATAACTTTTTAACTTTCTCAGTTTCTATCTTTTGTGTTGCTAACTCCAACTCCAAATCAGCACATTTCTTAATATGAAAATTAGCATCATCAAGCTGTCTCAGGTACGCTATCTTCAGTGTATTCATTGCCACAGCTTGTTCACCACTTGAATCAGTATACTTGTTGATTTCTCTGTTCATTGTATCATAGGATTCTTTCAATCTGTTTATATTATGCAGCAACTCATTGTTCTGCTTGATTAAAGAATCACAATTCATGCACTTTTCAGGAACTTTGACATGTTCTGCATCAACTTTAACTTCAAATTCAGGAACCTCTTTGACTGTTCTGTTTGATCGTAAGAATTCAGCTTTTCTCTTTTTCTCAGCTTCAGCTTCAGCTTTTAATCTCTCTTCCTCTTCTTCCTCTTCTTCGAGCTTTCTCCGTCTTGCTTCAGCAGCTTCCATGACTTTCCTGCATTTTTCAGCACATTTCAAATCGTAAGCATTTGCAATGAAAGCATTACCATTTGAAGTGTTTTTGGACATCTCTTTGGCCATGAGTTCTTGATCTGGGCAAAAATTGTCCCAACTAAAACCTTCAGCCAATTTTTCATCATCTTGTTCTGCCAAACACACTTTGCTGTTTGTTGGAAGATACTTATCCCAGGTAAAATTATCATATTTTCCTAGACATGCTCTTTTTGACCCGTCAATCACATCTCTCCCATGTGCAGTTTGTGCCTGATGCTGTGCTGGTGGTGTGACTTGATGATATATCGCCTTTTTGTGATAATCGTTGTTTCCAAAAGGATTCTGGGCACCAGTAGCTTCGCGATTTTTGCACTCCCTCTTGAAATGCCCCTTTTCCCTGCAACGAAAACATGTAACTTAAGATTTATCAAAGCCTAAAGTTGAAACATTTGCATCACGAAAATCATCTCGGCCTGTAATCTGTTTAAACTTCTCAGCTCGTCTCATCACACTAGCCATGCACCATTTAATGTCCATCAATTCCATTTCCTCGGCATCAATTTGATCGTAATCTTCTTTCGTGAGCATTGGATTACCGATCTTTCCGGCCACAAAACTACTATAAGACTCAAGAACCATTCCCAACAAAGACATTTGATTTTTGGCAAATTCTTCAGAATAATCTTGATCACTTTCAAGATTTAATACAATATTACATTGAAGTTTTCTTCCATTCTTTGTTGCAGAAATGTTTGGATCGAATGATGAAAATCTTGTGCTGCTTGATCCTTGGGATGATTTCTTTTCAGAAGAATCTTTCACACTGTAAGCAGTTTCAATCTTTGGAGAAAGATTTGTTGTTCCAGTAACACCACTCTTGTAGTACAAGCTGATGTCCTGTTCTCCATCATAATTCTTCATCCTGGCGATCTTTCTCTGCTCCATCTCTTGAGCTTCCAGGTGTTTAATGAAATCTCCCAGTGTCATATTTTTGTAATCTTTTCTGTTGGATCTCAGCATCATCAGAAACGTTCCCCATGTTTCATGTGGTAGCGCATCTGCAAGTTTTTCAATCAATTCATCAGTATCCTTTTTAATACCAAGTTTTGTCATATTTCTCACCAAGTTACAATATCTATTAATTATTTGCTTGGTGTTCTCAGATTTCAAACCACGAAATAGATCAAATTCTTTTTTCATGAGAGACATTTTGTTTTTAAGCATATCATCACTTCAAACAAATTTTGCTTCCAATTCTGTCCAAATTGAATGAGCAGTTCCATCATGTTGAAGCAGTATCAAAATGTCTTCTTTTATCGCTTGCTGAACCAGACTCACCATCAACTTCTCATCTCGATATTTCTTTTTATCTTCAGTAGTCATTTCTCTAATTGGTAACTCCTTGTTATTCCTTGTGGGTCTTTGATATGGCTCTTCAGTGTGTTCCCACGCATCTAGTTGATAAGCCTCGACCCAGTTTCCAAACCGTTCAGACCACACGTTATAATCATCGATATCCATGAGTTTGGGCGGTTTCTGAGTTGTTCCGGTTTCGTTCTCAAGCAAAGCATTCTGAGTCATTGTGATCGGACTAGCAAAGGCGTTATAGAATTCGTTGTCCATTGTTCGATTGTCCAAAGTTCATAAATTTCCAAGCTTAGGCAAAGTTGTTCACAAAAGTGAAACCACTGGATGTACAGAAAAGCGAAACCCTGAGTGTACACAGGAGCGGAACTACAGGATACTCTATGAGCGGAACCTTTAAGTTGTTCACACAAGCAGAACCTCAAGTGTCACAAAAGCGGAACTCCCAAAGTGTCTTATGAGCGAAACTCCTAAGATGTCACTTGGAGCGAAACTACAATGTCACTGAAGCGGAACCTTAACTTGTGAAACCCTACGAGCGAAACTCCTGAACAATTTGGAGCGAAACCAGGTATTTATGTCCTCAAGAGCAAAACTACTTGATCTTGGAGCGAAACCAACTGATTTTTATGTTCATAAAAGCGAAACTATCATGTTCCTTGGAGCGAAACTAACTGATGACGTCACTTTTTGAACGAGTCCGTAAAAGCGAAACCACAAAAATCCTATGTTCTAGATTGATTTTAGCTTTGAAACTTTCAAGGGTTTACTAATACATGATTCCGAGTGCTGTGTGTGAATTTGAGCTGGTTTTACCGTGAAAAATTTTAAAATTTTGAAGAAAGTGTAGAAAATCAGAATGAATGCAGCTGAAATGGCAAGAACTCTCCCTCCTGAGCTCTGATACCACTTGTAGGATCGTATTCGGCCCTGAATGAGTCGATCAGAAGAATTCCTATCCAAATCAAGAGGCGGAAACTAATGATTTGGTGCGATTTCAGCCGGATTCACTATTAATTGTTGTTGTATTGATCTTGATAATGTTTACAGACTCTGACAGCACTTCGGCAGCACTTCGTGGCTCACCGGAAGACAACACCTACAACACACACACTAGTTTCGCTTGAATGACCTCCTATATATAGTCCACAAGGTTTCGCTTATACAGACATGTACGTATAAGCGAAACTACCATGGTCAAATAAGCGGAACTATTAACTTGACACATGAACGAAACTAAGACTATGACACATAAGCGAAACCTATTCTAACACATGTTTCTAGGATTTCGTGCCATATCTAACCTATACATCACTAGACTCGATATAAGACGTAGTCGACAGACGTAGTGCACCAACATGTTGGATCTAAGAATGTGTTTGTGTGTGCTTTTGATAAAACAATTTTAGAAATTAATCAAAACAATAATAATAAACACATCGATTTAATGCACAACTGGATGGGAAATGATTGTTGAATGATTCAATTATATTCAATTCTGCCGGCAGTTTGCAAAATGATGTAACTGCCTGCAGTTTGCGAAATTGCTGGACAGTTAGGAGAAACCATTGTTACATTGAAACTGCTGATAATACAAGGAAAACAGCAAATGTTTTAAAAACTGGTTTATACCGGCCAGTTTAACCGGTTTAACCGGATGCCGGAAGCATGGCCGGCACGAATCATACCGGTAAAATGAGGGATCGGCAAAGAAGTTGTACCGCCGGTAAATTGGGTTATACCGATTTAAACTGGCATATCGGTACTGGGTCAACGATTAATTAATCAACCCGGTTGAACCGGTTGAACCATTTCTTAGCCTAACCCGGTACAATTTAAAAACCGGTATTTAAAAGATTGAAAACAACTAGGATTCCAAAACTGCTGGAAGGATTCCAGCACTTTTGGAATCAAATACTTCTGATCTTCTGAGTTGACTTGTTGACTCATTCGTTGACTTGTTGACCAGCACTTGTACTTTGTCTTACATTACTTTAGCCTAGTAGTTCTTTTTCCAGCAGTTTGGGTTGGTTGTTAGTGAAGCTTTCAAGAGGGAAATTTCTGGTACTTTGAATTGAACTTTAACCTTATCCATCAGGCAATGAAGATGGTTTTCTTATGTTTTGGCTTTTATCATCAGCAAATCTTACATAACCTAACAGGGGGAGTTTGTGAAAAGACGTGGCAAAGAAACGAAGAAAAAATATTATTATGTACCCCTTATGGACCGCAATGAGAGTTGCATACAGTTTGCAAGTGTTCGCTAGGAAATATAATTATGCTTATGTTTACAATGTTTGGGATTGAGTTCGATTTGTTTTTTTTTTTTTAAACATGAGTAGCTAAAAATTTCATGCTACATAGGACAAGATGAACTGTTGATTTATGTTTTGACGATTGGTTTTCATTTATTAGAATTAGAGGTCATTTCATGTTCATTGGGGTTCGACGTTTGGGTAGTTCTTTCTCGTTATTGTCAATCTCCAATTAGTTTCCGTTAGTCTCTAGTTGTCTCTCTTTTAGTATTTATTTGCTTTAGTAGTTGTTGGCTGAAATCCAAATTCTCGACTATATTAGGCTAGGAGTCGATAGAGGTTTAATATCAAAAGTTTGCACTATAATATCAATGGTTCGGTACTCCGGACTTGCTTACTTACTACATTACGACCGGTACACTTCCCTTATATGTGTGGTTGATTTATGAATCCTTTCTAAAACTTGTTTGAATTTAATATATACAATTTTCACACAACAAGGTGAACATGGAAGAACAAGAGCACCAAAGGGACGATTTTGGTGAATATAACCCTAATAAAAATACAAAATGAAAGTTTTCAAGTTGAAGAAACTTCAAGTGGTCATAGTAAGAAAAGGAAACGCACTAGCTAAGTCAAATTTTTGTTTCAAAGTTTCAATGATGCAATTGTTCAATTTGTTGATCGCCACGAGTTGAGTAAAGACATAAAATTTGAACTTGACATAAGAAAGAAAACCTTGATATTCCCTTTCGAGCTTTCAAAAATGACATCTTTGACTCAATTGGAAAGGTTTAGGGCAATGATACAATTAAGGATGACCACAAAAAGGTGATGTCATTTTTTAAGATGGTTATTTTTAAAACTTTTGACTTATATTTAGTAACTAAGGGTTTTTGTCTTTTTAGGTATTTTTAAATTCCGATTCTATTACTACATCTATCAACCAAACACATCTATCAACCAAACACGAGAAAACGTGTCTTGAAAACCAGCACGTATTTATCTCATTTGCTTTTGATATTTTTGGTTTCCTTGCATCAGAGGATGTGGACCTACTTATTTGAGTTCAAAAGGTCATGCATAGTAATGTTATGACCCTAAGATCTATAGATGTGATTTTTAAAAGACTTAGTTTTGCTATTCAAAGAGGGGTAGGGGCATAGCTTGTTGCCCCTTTACCTTTTATCTCAATGTAATTTCCATTTGGAAACTTCTATGAACCATTTAATAAAAAAAAAAAATTCCTATAAGGATTCCGCAATTCCAATTCCTAAATATTTCGCGAACCAAACGCCCTCTTAGGATATTACTTTAATGCATACAACACAATTACGTGGAGAGTGAAGTAGTACCATGTATGTGTAAAAATTATAGATGACCAATATTTATAGTTGATAATTCGTGTAATTTTAAAAAATTGTTGTTGACATCATTACCTGCTGAAGATCATGAAAATGTAGGCAATGCATTTTCTCAATGTTGGATTGAAGTCGGAATACTTACCAGCATACGTTTTCGCATATAGTTAATCAATCAGCTCTTGAGTGTAGCGGCACAGGTTGATTTTCACCTTCAGCCAATTTTGTTTTGAGAGAGGAAAACTTGAGTCTTTAGTTTTAAGTAAGGTTATAGATTGAGTCTTTATCTTAAAGGGATTTGGGTATATGAGTTATCAGTCACTATAATTTTCGCTTGAGACTTTAGGTTAACGAAGTTATAAGTCTCAAAGCTAAACATGGGGATAATACAGATTTATACATTGACGACGGCACATTGATGGCTACAACGTAACAAGTTAGGGTGTGGTTGAACCAATTTTAACTCAAACGGAATTATTTCAAACTTATGATCTATCTTTATTTGTTTTAAAAAAGTTGTCCTCAAGATAAATCTAAACAAAATCCGAAGAGTTGAAACACTTGTATAAAGGATAAGAGCAAAATGATTAAAGCAAGACCTTAAATAAAAAAAACTTATGTTTGTTTTATTAGTCACTATTGAATTTTGATCGACATCTCAAGCTCTGAATTGACCTCGTATAGTTTTTTTAGTTTTATCTTTTTTATTAAATTGTTTGTTTCGGTTTTATACATGTGTGCCATAAACATACAAAATTCACACGTTTGTAGGTCAATCGTTAAATTTAGAGTACGTTTGGTTCACAGGAATTCAATGGAATTTAAGAGAATTGGAATCCAAAATTTCATTCCTATATAAGGTAATATGGAAATTTTTCTTCACTTGTTGAACTCTTCTAAACTATTGGGCTATTAACCCAAATACTAGGACTTGGGCTTTTGTGCATTCAGTCCATACATGGTTTAAAAGATGATAATCAATAAACGGTCCATTGAACTTTGTGTTATCTTATTGTTGATGCAACCTTGTTGTGCAAGCCCAAGAATTTCTATCCCATCAAAGCAATCTAGTTAGGGTTGCATGGATCGGTTTTGGGCTCAATGCAAACCAAAACCAAAAGTTCAGTTTTTTTTTCCGAAAACCAATCAGTCTTACAGGCGTTTGGTTCACGGAATATTTTAAAATTGGAATCAGAATTGGAATTTGTATAGGAATTAGAATTCGAAGGAATTAGATTTGTAATTAAAACATTTCAATTGGAATTGGATATTGTTGGAATTGGAATCTCAATTTCATTTTTAATGTGTTTGGTAATCAAAGAATTGGAATCCATCACCCCGGCACCCACCACCCTCGGTTCGGGTCGAAACGGTTCGGGTGCAAACAGTACGGGTCGAAACGGTTCGGGTCGAAACGGTACGGGTCGAAACGGTTCGGGTGCAAACAGTACGGGTCGAAACGGTTCGGGTCGAAACGGTACGGGTCAACAGTTCACGTCGAACGGTTCGGATCGAAACGGTTCAAGTCGAAATGGTACAGGTCAAAACCGTCCGGGTCGAACGGTGCAAGTCGTAACGGTCGAAGACTCCAATGAATTTACTTTAATTCCTTTACATATACTAAGGATTTTGAATTCCTTTAGTTAAAGGAATTCCTCATGTCAAATTTTAATTCCAATTTTATTGTGAACAAAACACATAAATATTATAATTGAGATTCCAATTCCATCAAATTCTGTAAACCAAACATCTTAAGTGATAGAATTCAGATTCCAATTCCATTGAGTTCCAGCAAACCAAATGTACCATTAGTTTTTTCAGATTTTTTTTTTTTATACGTTTGGTTTGGTTTGGTTCGGTTACGAGTCGGCTTTTGGTTTACATTTGGGCTTAAAATGCTCTGAAAAATTGTACCCAAAAAAATGAAGTAGAACAGTAAATCCAATAATGAACATCCAAACAGGTTTGTTTCCGTTAGGTTTGGTACGATTTGGTTCAAAAGGGACAAAACCGAGCCATTGATTATTTTGGTTAGGTTTTATCGGTTATTTTTGTTTTTTCCTCACCCCTAAGATAGTGTACAATTTAAGAACAAAATCAATCAATTAGCCCAGCAAAGCATATAAGATATGATTACAAATATAAATCAAAGATATGATTACAAATATAAATCATTGATCATATTTATTCTCAAGCCAAAAATGTCTGAGTTGATTGAAAACCTAATCCTCAGAAAACACAGTTTAGGTTACATGTATGGGAATGGATTGAAACAAAAATCACTTTCTGTAAGTTGATCAAATTCAGCCTTGAAAGTTAATAAAATCGACTACGACTTCTTATCTTCTGCAATTTTGAAGAACGTATACGAAAGGATAATATCGTTGATACCATCCATCCTAGGATCCGTTTCAAACTCGGGGTCAATATAAAAGAACACCTACAAGTATGTTTAAGTATTATTCACCATTAGATATGATTACAGGTGTAAACGAGTTAAGTCGCTCATAAGCTAGTCGAGATCGGCTTGCTAAAAGCTCGAATACATCAGAGTTTTATATAATTTTATTTAATATGATAAATATATATATAAAATAATTGTATATGTATATAAATGAAATAATAAAATAATAAAATAAGTAATAAATAACAAATGTGCCGAGCTCAAGCTTGAAAAATTCTCACGAGCCGAGCTTGAGCTTTGGATCAGAGTTTCGGCTTGGCTTATTTACACCCCAATATATGATTAGTTTCATGACATTATGTCCCTTAAAATTTCCCATAATCCGATGTCCGTGAAAGCTATAACATTCCATTATTTTATTTTACTTTATTTTGGGAACTAAATGCTATACTTACAGGCATGTCAATCTGCTCGCCAGGAAGAAGGCGTTGCTCCTCGAAGCAAAAACATTGTATCTTGTTGAAATAAACTGCAGCCTGAACATTAACACAAGCTTAACAATTTCAGAAAGGAGTAGAAAAACTTATTATTATAAAAATATTCATGTGCGGGAAAAGTGGTAGAATTGAATTTAGTTTGTTTATATATGCATGCATACCAAATTGCTTATTCTCTAAAAAATGGATAATTTTCTGTTTGCTATTCTAAGGATAGTTCTGAGCCAGTTATAAGATGATTACCTTCATGGGTGTAACATTATAAGTAGACATGCCAGTTATAGGAGCGGAACTAAGATTTTCAGCAGTGTAAAAAGCAAGAGCACTCTCTCCTGGCTTCACTCTCACCTACACATAAATTTCAAATAACTTAAAAACATATAAAATACTAACACTTTTGGAGTTAGAATTTTGGTCATAATACCTCTCTTTGAGTAGGAATAAACTTCCAAGGCATTCCATCTGACACATCAGCATTGAACTGCACCACAATCTCCCTAAAATAATAAAACCAACATTTAAAAAAAAAAAAAAAAACTGCACAAACAAAAAAGTATGTCATTTCGTTAAATTATTTATATAACACACCTATTGGTGACTGTTCCATCTTGAGCATGCCTCAAAATCTTTTCTTCTACGGTCTAAAGAATATAAAAAAAAGCAAAACTAAAATTACATTATGCAACAAAAAATCTAAAATGATTTAAAAAAAAAAAACAGAAAACTACCTCACGGCGTTGAACGGTACCACCATAGCCAGTAGCTTGGCAAAACCGTCTATATAAAGGAACTGCAGCATAAGTACATCCGACCATTGCAAACACCAATCCCGTTAAATAATAAAGTATTTTCCTTGACTTTTGCTCTCTGATGACATTTGTAGCATAATGGTGTTGAGATCCCGGCACATAATAAGGCGGCGTCTTCATGTGCCCAATTCCCAATTGGGAAAATTTGTTATACGACTTCCTACTATGTTCGGATCCCAGAAAACTATATCTTCTCTGTCCGACTTCATGTAGACACCTGAACCAATAAAAAACGACTCGATAAACATTATAGAATGCATACACATGACTCCCTATTTAAATATCCAACATCCGTAGACAGTAACCATTACAAACCAGAGCATGTTATCAACAACAAAAGGAATTGGAGCTTAGTAGCAAGCATTTTACAAGCACAGCTAAATAGCTAATATTAAATCATGGCTAAAGATCATAAGAAAAGGGGATTTCATACCCCTATCATGGCAAATCAATGAGGCAGTAAGCCCTTGTCTTAGCGGATTAGGGCCGTATGAACGGGCGAAAATGGTTATACAGGCAGTATCACTTTGTCGGTGGTCACGTCAGTGTACCCAACATACGGTCCGTCTATTTTGGAGAATTCCAACTCATACGCGTGTATAAGACATTAAGGCCCATATGATGTGCCAGTCTAACACACTATACATTGTATACAACCCCTCCTGATCATTTTCGCCATGTCATACTGCCTCTATGACAGTGGTGTTCGTTTAGCGGCAGCCTTGCAATACAACAATAGTTATCAAAGGCGCATTCAAGGCGCTTAGGCTCCGCTTAGGGCCTAGGCGAAGGGAGCAAAAAGAAAAAGCATGGGCCTAAGAAAAAAAAAGGCGCACTTGAATATTTGAGCGATTGCAAATACACACATATAAATTTATAGGAATTCATAGATACTGCGTTATAAATTTACGAATAGACAATACTGCAGAATATTACTAAACATTTTAGGGATTTATAGGTGCCAAAAGCGTGCGCTTTTGATAACTATGAATACAACTACAGTTTTGCATATTAATTCTGGAGAAAATCATTGTCACTTGCATGATTACAATCAAAATCACATAATCAGTCGAGTAAATAGCATTGTTCTGACCTAATCAATCGAAAATCACGATTAATTGCATATCTAAACACCCCTACGATTCAAAAAACAAGAAGCCCTAGATGATTATGATGATGGAACAATTCATGAAAATCAACCATAAAATTAGTCTCCAATGTGCATCATTATTCGAGCGATTGCAAATACACACACGTATAAATTGAACACGAATCAAAAGCATAAAGTACAGAGCAGATAATCAGCGAGAAAATGTTTAGTAAGTCGGGAAATGGACCTGGGTTGTAGAAGAGTGCAATTTAGGGTTTTGCGAAGAGGAGAGAGATGCGAGGATCTTGCACACAGCCTGGCCAAAGCCATACTCGATCAGAACGAGAACCTGCAATTATTATTTGAGCATTTGTTGTAGGATCTGAAGCACGAATACCCTTGCTTGCTTGCTTGCTTGCTTGCGGTGAGTAAATTGACTACGTTGTAGCACCCAAAGCCACGGGCTGCCCTCACTCGGTTACGCTTTGAAAAACCGCACGCCTCTTTAGGCCTTAACCGAGGGGAGAGAGAGAGAGAATTTGTTATATTGGCTTGGAAAATTAAAATAAAGAGTTGATTACTGTTTTGTTTTCGTTCATTTGGTTTGTCAAAAATCAATGTTTCAGTCTATTAGTTTAAAAGTTGCGATTTCGATCCCCGTGGTTTCACTTTCGTAACAATCTCAGTCCACCTCGTAACCATTTGAGTCCCTGTACTCTACAGAATAATGGATTGAAATAGTTACAAAAGTGAAACCACAGGGACTGAAATGGTTACGGAAGTGAATCCTCAGGGACTGAAATCGTAATGTTTAAACTAATGGATTGAAATAGCGATTTTTGACAAACCACAAGGACGAAAACAGTAATTAACTCTAAAATAAAACTAGTTTTTTTTTGTCGTCGCAAGTTGCGATTGTTGGGTTTTTCACATGTTTATCAAAGTGATTTCATCTATATAAAATCAAAATGCAGCGGAATATTTATTTAAAACATGTTACTTTGATGATATAAAATTCATTTTATATGTAAAACCGAATTCCCGGATCCATATATGAACATGCATGCTATCAAAATAAAACACAACCATAGAGTGTTTCAAGAATACTACATTCCAAGGAGTAAAAGACATGAAGAAGATGATGCTTCTCGAATGGTAATCTTCAAGTGTAGAAGACCTCAAGCTTGTATACCCCAAGCCTTCCAACAAACACTTTATGTTTAGCTAGGATTTTACACTCATAAACTCACTTTAAAATCCCTCGTAAAACCACCACTTTGGCCGAAAATTATATAGAGGATTATGGAGTTTTATGCATTTGAAAAATCAAACTTGAAACCCTTGGATAATTACCCCATGGCCGAAAATACTAGAGAGAATTCTCTAGTTTTTCTTTCAAGTTCTTCTCATAAAATGATCATGCATCTCAAGTCTTGCAACAACTTTGTCTTAAAAGAATGAGAGAGAAGGTTGCCACCCAATTTGCCCAATCGAAGACCATCTAGCCATGCAAATGCATGCATTATGATTGGACCAACAATTGGTATTGGGAAGAGCATGGGGGGGACGGCACACATGTTATTTTTTAAAAAAAAAATCAAAATTTCTTTTATAAATTTAAGTCTTGTTTATTGTATAACCTTTTATAAAATATAACATCTTATGTTTACAAGACTTATGCAACCTTTTAAAATGTTATTTAACCCATTAAATAACAAAATAAAATTTTCTCTCAAAATAAATTATCCATATAATTTATTAGTTTGTCAAGTGCAATTATTTAGAAAACCAATTTCTAAATATTCTAAGTGTTAATATTTATTTGTATGATCATATCATAAATAAATATTATAAGTGTTTGTCTAGCTTGTTATTGGGTATGACTCGACTTGGATCATAACGTACTAGCCACATCAATTTAATATGTTTATTGGGCATACAGAGTCCAACAATCTCCCACTTGCACAAGATACATAGAAGATTGATGCAAGCAGTAAATGACGCCTAACTACGGTTCACTACCCCTAATACGTATGATTATATGTCCCATTCAATAAGATCATCCCCTTTAAGTCCCTTACTTGAACGTGATTTAGGTGAATCTATCATTTATCCTTTCGTTACAGATGTCATGTCAAATCCAGAGACATAGTGTGATCATTCTCTGTTGATTTAACTTTAGCGGGCCTTAGACATCTTACTCTCAACGAATAAGAGGAACAAATCCCTTCTTGACTACATACGTCTCTCACAATCACCTTGTATCACACCTGAGCTTAGCTTTATGTACTGTCTTATTACAGACAGCGAAGAACTAAGTCAAGTTATAATATTTGGTGAATATCAAGACCCAGTATGTATCTCAGATCAGAGGATACTATGATATTCTCCTTTACTCAAATTTACTTATGATAAATCACAAATGATTCCATGAAGTAATATTTGAGAGCGAGTCAGTCCAATATTTGTATCCCACAAATATCTATGAACTTTGGCAGTAACACCTTGCTCTATATTCATACCTAATGAATATCCACCAATCCAAGTTCATAATAGTCTTACATTCATATTTGTTTCCACAAGTATGATTGACTACGGACATTTAGAATAAGCAACTTATTCACGGATTTAAACATGCAAAAATGGAACATAACTCAACATTCCATGTGAGAGTCATAATAACATTTGTTCCAATATCCAAATACAAAATAGATCAAATCCAATCACTAGAATATCGAAGTCCTAAGGCACAAGTATGACCCTCTCATGCTTTGCCCTTTCAAGGAGCTTCGTAAGAGGATCCGCAATGTTTTTTATCATTGTGAACTTTGCAAATATATATATTTCTTTCTTCAACTTCATCCCTTATGTAGTTGAAATTCCGCTCAATGTGCCTAGACTTTTGATGTGCACGAGGTTTCTTGATTTGAGCAATCGCACCATCGTTATCACAAAGATCTCTAGGGGTCCTGAATGGTAAGGACTACCCCTAGATCGGCAATAATTCAAGTGGCAGATCCATATGAATTATCTCGATCAATATGCATAAAAAATGGAAGCAAAGATCCCTATTTGATGATGAAAAAATGAAGTCGAAGACTTTGCAAGAGTTGATTTTTATGTTTCCTTTTAGGTTTGAAGAAGATAGCTCGAGATAGAAAGTAGACAGTTCATGTCTCTTCTCTATGCAAGATGCTAGGAGACTTATTTCTGACACTATTTACAGCTCCTTTTCCATGGTCTACGAGTAGTTGAATTGCCTCTGTATTAAAGTCAACTACTTTATTTGGCGTCTCATGCAGTACAAAATTCTAGTGAAAGAAAATTTATTGATTCGTGGGATCAACCAGAACCCTAGATTCTGCTATGAATGCACAAGCATGGCAAGACTGAATATGTTGTACACATATTCTTAGAGTGTCTAGTAGCTAAGGATGTTTGGAGATATGCTCGAGACTCCTGTGATCGGTGTAGATGGTGCACTTGGTACCGTACAGGTAATGTCTCCATATCTTAAGATATGGAGACATTACCTGTATGTGTCACACCCCCAAAATCCACACGCGGAGTATCACCGCCTGGAGGCGTGACATGACCAGGATCAAGCCACCAATCATATTGAACAATGTAAGTAGCAAATGTAATTCAACCAAACAATATGAAAGGTGTTCCAAAACAAAAGTGTAGTTTCAATGTTTAGCGGAAGCATAAATGTAAAACCCGACATAAGTAATAAGTTTGAAATGTCATAAATGTTTAACATGGCATTTACGATCCATGCCCCACAACGACTGCGCCTCCCTGTGCAAGCTCCCTGAGTACCTATTGACCTGCAAGGCATGTAACAACGAGTCAAGAACAAAGTTGAGCGAGTTCACAGCTGGTTGTTTAGTTATAGTATTCGTTTCGTAATTCACATGTTCGTTTTGTAAACCATGTATCGTATTTATTTGTATCGCGGTCTCCCAGACATGTTTGCGAAGATTAGTGGGGGTTTCCCATGTATTCTAGACTAGTTGTATTTGTATCGCGGCCCTTTCAGGCATGTTTGCGAAGATTAGTATTCGTATCGCGGCCTTCCAGGCATGTGTGCGAAGATTAGTGTTCGTATCGCGGCCATCCAGGCATGTGTGGGAAGATTAGTGGGGGCTTCCCATGTGTTACCAGTCTAGCTGTATCTATAAGTGACCTTCCCCTAACGAGGTCAGTGGTACGTATTCCAGTAACGATGAAAGTACAAGTAATCATTCAATCCCATTCCCAACCCCGGGAATCCCATGCCTTGGTAAGAGTGTGAACTCACCTTGGTTTGCTCACTTGAGTCACTTGTGGTCAACCACGTCCTAACATGGTTACCATACAGTCAGGTCTAGGTTTAAGTAATGCACGTATGGTTTTCTACACGTATACTAACAAGTTGCATACAAGTATTGATCATGGCTTACATGTATAATCATGGCGGTTAACAGTTCATACGAGTTCAACAGTAGAAATCACGTAACAAACAAAGCCCAAGTATGCGGCCCAAATGGTTGGGCTGGTAACAGTACACAAGTCCAAACAGAATGTGTGATTAAATGGTCTCGAGTCGAGACTAGAGATCTCGAGTCGAGACAGTGTGGTCTCGGGTTGTAGTCTCAACGTTCTCGAGTCGCAACTAAGGATCTCGAGTCATGCATTTATCACTCGAGATCGGGTGGTCTCGAGTCAGGTCTCGAGTCGCAACCAGACCAGCAACCGTGGTCTCGAGTCTTGTCTGTGTGATGGTAACGTGTGGTCTCGAGTCGAGACCGAGAGTTCTCAACTCGCAACCCTTGTCGAGACTAGGTGTGTAACAACTTCCTTATTTGCAGCTCATAATTTCCGTAACAATTGATAACAGTTTTGGCAGTTTCAATTTAGATCAAAACAACAATTATTCAGCAATCATGCACCCTAACTATTCTCTAATCATGAACAACAATCAACCTGATCATCAGATTAGTGAATTCGAGTGCTAACACGCAACTCTAGTTCTTGAGTAATATCAAACCAACAATACAACCCAACATATAATCGAGAATTATGTCACACCCTGGCTTTGCGGAAGCGTGGTTAATTTGGTGTGACTTCTTAATACCATAGCTTAACCATAACAAAGCTATATGAAAATAAAACCATGCAAGATCATCCATTGATTTAAGTTTTAAAACATAAGTAACACAACATTGTCTTACGGCGTTGACTCATGCAACAGAAATTACAGCCTAACAACATAAAACATTGTTCAAAAGACACAACACCATCATGATATAAACGCAGTTTAAGAACTGTGACTCGTCCAGGAAAAAGTCACATCCCTTAAACTTGGATGACCTCGTAACTCTTATGCAGCTGGAAAACGTAACATACCGCGCCAGATCTTTAGTTCCCTGAAATACATGTAAGTTGGAAAAATCAACAATAATGTTGAGCGAGTTCATGTGTAAGTGAGTATGTAAAAACCTTTGTAAGTATAAAAATCCTGATATGTAGCAAATAAGGAAAAAGAGATCACCAATGGTTTGCAAGGCCATTGATATTTGTGAAGTGCAAGTAGGAAGACTCAAACCTAGCGGATTTTTGCGTTGGGCACAAAGTCACCCCGAGGTCCGTTATGCTGGGCCTGGGGCTGGGCTCGCTACACCCAGATAGATCTACCGCTACTGTCCCTCGGTCCTACAATGAGGATTAATGGCCTCAAGTTGCGCCTACCCACTCACATGATCTAAGTAGTAACCCTCCTTAAGCTAACCATACCATGTATGAAGTACTCGTAAATATAGTAACATGTATTTCACCCCCGCAGTTTAGAAAACTGAAAACAGTTAAGAGAAAAGGGGGACATGAACTCACAGTGGTGCGTCTCTATCAAGAAAATCTCCTGATTAATCTGCAGTGCGACGACCTACACGTACTAACTTCTATTAGACGGACGGCCGTGCCTTAGCTTAAGGTTTAATGTCTTTGGGAAATAGTTAGGCAACTATTTCGTAATTACATTTAGTAATTATTTGGTAAATATTTTCCTTCCCAAGGATGGGAGCTTTAATACATGTGCGTTCGTATAATCTTCGAAATATATTATTAAGTCTCACTTAAAATATATTTTAATCCTTTCTCCAAAATATAGATATTTTCCCAAAAAATATTACATTTTATTCCATATAATTTTCCAAAATAACACTTTTAACAAAGTACGCATTCAATTAGTATTTTCCGTAAATACGTAAGTTACGTTTAAAGATCGGGTGGTATTAATTATACCGTTGTAACTTAATATTTATTATGAAGGCGTTCGTATTATTTTGAAATCGTTAATATTTGGTAATATTATTTTTACCCTAAAAATAATATTTGTATAATTCACAAAATAATCATAAAAATCTCACAAGTGTTGTTATGAAAAACATATATTTATCAAATATATATTTATCAAGCTTTATTTTGTGAAAATCCCACCTCCGACACTTAGAAATTTTGTAATAAAAATCGTGGTGAAATTTATATTTTTGGAAGCAAGTTAAAAATACATTTAAAACACTTGTGGTGAAAATATTTCCAAGTGTCAGGTTTTTGGAAAAATTTCGCCAGAGATTCCCCTGTAACTGGAGGTGGCCACGCTTTTAAGCGTATCATTTTCTCTTAAAATTCAAATCAACAATGTTCCCAACATTAATCAACAATAAACAATATTGAAACCATCAAACTAGTCAAAAGTTATAAATTGCAAAAATACATGAACTTGTGGTTTGTCCAAAATATGTAGTAACTTTCATTACTTTTGGTGGATCTTTGTATAAATCAACTCGGTTTCTCTAAAGTCTCGTTTTTAAAGAAGTTACATCTTTACAACTTCTTGTCAACATTCACAAAAATAGTTCTTTTGTCAAAACTTTGTGTTACACAAGTGTTTACACACTTGTGTGTTTACAAAAATCACTCTTGTTCATGTAAAACCCGGTTTTAGAAAACATGATTTCTTTTGACGCTTGGTTCTTTGAAAATACCACTTGTAGATCCGTAGATCTACTAGTTTAGAACACTGTTTCATAAGAAAGATTGATTTTACACAAGTTCATGCTTAGTAAGTAGTAGTGTTCATCATTTAACCCTTTACATACTTAAACATACTCTAGGTCATGTTTCATGGACACGACTTAACCGGGTTAGATGACGATCCAAGCTACTACTAGTATAGATCAACACTAAATAATCACAATAAAACAAGTCTTGCAAGTTTTACACAACTTTATAGCTTTTATCCAACATGTTTAACATTTTTGTAAACTTTTAACATGTCATCTTGTATGTTCATGACTTTTAACCGACAAAGTTCATTTTAACCACTTTAGAATAGATCAAGAAGTCGTTTAGAGTCACTTACTACTAGCTCAAGGCTAGGGAAGAAACTAGTCGGAAATCGGGTGGATAAAAGCAATGTAGCGAGGTCCTTCACAATCCAAATGCACCGAGCTTCCTTATACGCAATCCTTAACACTTGTAGATGTATGGAATGGGTTGAATGAAATCGAAAGGATGATGGATGGATGTGGGTGTTCTCGGCCGAAAGTTCAAAGAGAGGGAGAGAGTGGAGTTGATTTGTGATGAGAGTGGTGAAGTTATGGTGGGTTAATGCTTGATCTTATAGACAAATCTCATGTAAATTACCCAATGGTTCTCATGTCTCCAAGATATTAGACAATCAAGATTTAAATAATCAAGCAAAGGATAAAGGTGTCCCCCTAGGGGACGAACTCGGTTGGGGGGGGGGGGGGTCTTATGGTTGGTTTCCAACTACATAGTTAGGATCTAGTTAGATGATTAGGAAGTTGATCCGGTTACTAGCGTGTAGTAAGTTGTGATGGGTGTTAGGGTATTCGGGGACCCTAACTGGCTCAGAAAAGAAAAACAGTGTTAATGGCAATATTTTTATATTCTGGGTAAAGTCTGGTTGTTCGGTTGGATAGGGATCCGTTAAAGTGCTTAACAAAGCTTTAAAGGGTCGTTATTACTATTTTTAGTGACACAACTTATTCCCGACACTTTGGAAAGTGTCTAGTAATATTTTTCTCATGTTTTGGCACTTTATTAGTTAGCTAAATGCTGAATTTTATATTTAAAGTACGTTTTAGGCACATCCGGTCACTGTAATTATCTCCTAGTGACGCAGTTCTACAACCCTCTTATCCCTACACTCTCTACTAGTGTAGTAAACTACCTCTGGCTCATACAGGCCTTAGAGGTAGTGTCTGCCTAGTGCTGACTATATCAGCATGTTAAATAGGTTATCCGTTCATTGTGCTACTGTGCTTTTGTGCATCAAGGTTGTCACTAAAGTTCTGTATGTAAATAATGGAGTGACAGCAAATAAAGTATGATGCAAGTATGTACATGTATCAGTATTCAGGTAGCAGTTTATCCATAATTTCAAGCAAGCACAGTAATTAAGCAGTAATTAAATATTAATTAAGTCGTACGGATACCTGGTTTGGTGAGGGTTGTCACATTCTCCCCCCGTTAGAAAAATTTCGTCTCAAAATTTTATGTTTGGTGAGGGTTGTCACATTCTCCAACGAATCTTGACGAGCTTGACACTGCTCCGGCGCGTTTTGTTTACCTTCCAATCCGTAACCTCAACCGGTTCTTCAACAAAATGGAGCGTGTCGTCAACATGAATCTCGTCGGTGGGGATGACAACGGTATCTTGAGTTGGACTTTTCTTCAAATTTGATACATGAAATGTATCGTGAACACCATTCAGTTCGGCAGGTAAATCCAACTTGTACGCTACTAACCCAATTCTTTCCAGAATTCTGAATGGACCAATATACCGCGGATTCAACTTTCCACGCTTCCCGAAGCGTGCCACACCCTTCCAGGGTGATACCTTTAATAAAACCATATCACCTACCTCGAACTCTAGAGGTTTCCTTCTTCGGTCCGCGTAACATTTCTGACGATCGCGGGCCGCCTTGATGCAATCCCGGATCTGTGCAATCTTATCTGTGGTTTCCTGGACCACATCAGGACCAACCAATTGTCTATCACCTGCATCAGACCAACAAAGCGGTGATCTGCACTTGCGTCCATATAAAGCTTCAAATGACGCGGCACCAATACTGGTGTGGTAGCTGTTGTTGTATGAAAATTCGACCAATTGCAAATGCTTATCCCAGCTACCGCCCAAATCCATAACACATGCTCTCAGCATATCTTCCAGAGTCTGTATCGTCCGCTCACTTTGTCCGTCAGTCTGTGGGTGAAACGCAGTGCTCAGATTTAATTGTGAGCCAAAAGCTTCTTGGAAGGATTGCCAAATCCTTGATACGAACCTTCCGTCTCTATCAGAGATGATCGAGAGAGGTACTCCATGGCGCGTAACGATTTCTCTCATGTAAATTTCGGCCAACTTGCTCATGTTATCCTTCTCTCTGATAGGTAAGAAGTGCGCAGACTTCGTTAATCGGTCCACTATTACCCAAATAGTGTCATGACCTCTTGGTGTTCTTGGCAACTTTGTAATAAAATCCATTGAAATTTGTTCCCATTTCCATTTGGGAATCTCAGGTTGTTGCAGAAGTCCTGAAGGCTTCTGGTATTCAGCTTTCACTTGGCGCACGTCAAACACTTGCTCACATAAACAACAACATCGCCTTTCATCCTAGGCCACCAATAGTAATCCTTAAGATCCTGGTACATCTTATCCGCTCCTGGATGGATAGAGTACCGCGATTTGTGAGCTTCATAAAAAATAACTTTCCTCATTCCACCAAACAGAGGAACCCAAATCCTTTTCATAAAACATAATGTTCCTTCCTCGTTTGGCACCAATTGCTTCTCCATCCCACGGAGATATTCTTCTTCTAGGTTTCTTTCCTTAAGAGCTTCTTTCTGCGCGGCACGAATGCGCAAGGAAAGATTGGTTTGGATAATCATCTCTAAAGCCCTAACCCTTATGGGCTTGATCCTTTCTTTTCGTCTTAGGGCATCGGCGACCACATTCGCCTTCCCTGGATGATACTTTATCTCGCAGTCGTAATCGTTCAACAACTCAACCCATCGTCTCTGCCTCAAATTCAACTCCTTCTGGTTGAATATGTGTTGCAGGCTTTTATGATCTGTGAAGATTGTACACTTTGTACCATATAGGTAGTGTCTCCAGATCTTGAAAGCAAATACCACTGCGCCGAGTTCCAAATCATGCGTGGTATAGTTCTTTTCATGTACTTTCAATTGGCGCGATGCGTAAGCTATAACCTTCTGGCGTTGCATCAACACGCAACCCAATCCTTGACGCGAGGCGTCACAGTATACCACAAAATCATCTGTACCTTCCGGTAGAGATAAGATTGGCGCATTGCAAAGCTTATCTTTTAACAACTGAAACGCTTCTTCCTGTTTGATTCCCCAATCAAACTTCTTATCCTTTTGCGTGAAGAGCGTCAATGGTTAAGCGATCTTTGAAAAATCCTCAATGAACCTTCGATAGTAGCCAGCCAAACCCAAGAATTATCGAATCTCGGTTGGCGTCTTTGGTGTCTCCCAATTCTTGATCGCTTCAATCTTGGTTGGATCCACGTGAATCCCACCTTCATTTACTACATGTCCAAGGAATTGGACTTCACGTAGCCAAAACTCGCACTTAGAGAATTTGGCATACAACTGTTCTTTCTTCAGCAGCTCCAAAATAGCTCTTAGATGTTGTTCGTGCTCAGCCTTTGTCTTTGAGTAAATCAAAATGTCGTCGATAAACACAATCACAAACTTATCCAAGTACGGCTTGCAAACTCTGTTCATCAAATCCATGAAAACTGCAGGCGCGTTTGTCAACCCAAATGGCATAACTAGGAACTCGTAGTGTCCATAACGAGTTCTGAAGGCTGTCTTCGGGATACTCTCCTCTTGTATCCTTAACTGATGGTAACCCGATCGCAGATCGCTCTTCGAGTAAAAGCTTGAACCTTGCAGCTGATCGAAAAGATCATCGATTCTTGGCAGAGGATACCTATTCTTGATCGTCAGCTTATTCAACTCCCGGTAGTCGATGCACATTCGAAAACTACCGTCCTTCTTCTTGACAAACAGGACCGGAGCTCCCCAAGGCGAGAAGCTTGGTCGGATAAATCCCTTGTCTAACAACTCTTGAAGTTGTGTCGACAATTCCTGCATCTCAGACGGGGCAAGTCGATAAGGTGCCTTAGCCACAGGCGCGGCGCCTGGAACTAAATCGATGCGAAACTCTACTTGCCTCTGAGGAGGCAATCCAGGCAAGTCCTCTGGGAAGACTTCTGGATATTTCCTCACGACAGGGATGTCTTCGATTTTCGGCTCAGCAGCTTTCTTATCTACAATGTGTGCCAGAAAGGCAGCACATCCCTTCTGCAAACACTTTCGCACTTTCAAGCAGCTGATAATTCTCAAAGGCGTATCACGTTTCTCTCCATGAACCACAATTGTTTCACCATCTTCGGTTGGGATACGAACGACCTTTTCATGACAAACAATTTCTGCCTTGTTGCCTGATAACCAATCCATTCCTACCACCACGTCGAATCTCCCCAGCTGGACTGGTAGTAGATCCAAAGCAAACTCACGCTCTCCCAATTCGATTACACAACCTCTGACAACTTCATTGGCTTCTACCAACTTTCCATTAGCCAATTCGATTGAGTAGGGAATATCTAACTTACTAGCGGCTAACCCAAGCATATTCTTAAACTCTAACGATACGAAGCTATAATCGGCACCAGTATCAAATAAAACGGATGCATAGCGTTGGTTTACAGGGAACACACCAGTAATGACATTGGGATCCTGGCGCGCTTCCCTTGCATCGATATTGAAAACTCTTCCACGGGCTTGATTCAATTCTGGGCAGTTCCTCTTAAAGTGCCCAATGTCACCACAGTTAAAGCATCCAGGTCTTTGCCCGTTTCCTCCTCCATTTCCAGCTTGATTGTTGTTGTTTTGGTTCGCATTTCCAGTACCAACTTGATTTGCGTTGTTGCCACGGTTTCCATTCCCTCCATTGTTTCCTTGTGTGCGATTTCCATTTCCACCCCAGTTATTGTTTCTATTCCCAAATCCTCCTTGGCCTCCCCGGCCAACAGTAGCCCAACATGAATCCTTCGAGTGGCCAGTTTTCCCACATGCTTCACATACTTTTAAACCACATCGGCCAGAATGGTGGCGCTGGCAGGTGTTGCACTTGGGATGGGTACCCATATGCCCCTTTCCTTTCCTGCCAGTACCAGCTGTAGCTTGAGCTGGCGTGCTTCGTTCTCCTTTCTTAACAACCCCACTAGTGCCTTGCTTAAAGTTTGAGAACTTTCTTTTGTTACCCCCGGTCGACTCGACATGAGTCTCTTTCTTCTTTGGCTTAGCATCAGAAAACTTGTTTAGGCGTATAGCCTCCTCAGTGAGAGCCACGCTCAGATCAATTGCCTCAGTAATTGTTGCAGGCTTGGATGAGGTCACCATACTTATGATTTGAGGAGCTAAACCCCAAATTAAGCGCTCAATCCGCTTGAACTCTGGAGTGACCATATAAGGTACCACATGTGACAGGTCGTGAAACCTCTGAACATACTCTGCGATTTTCGGACCTTCCATCTTCAAATACCAAAATTCAGTTTCCAACCTTTGAATTTCAGCGCGAGAGCAATACTTTCTACGCATAAGCTCTTTCAGCTCGGTCCATGTCATTGCGTAGGCTGCGGCTTCTCCAAGAGTCTGCACTTGCAAATTCCACCAGGACAGGGCTCCATCCAAGAATAGCCCAGAAATGTAGGTAACTTGCTGGTCTGGAGCACACTTGCTCATGCGGAGAACTGAGTCTGTCTTCTCGGCCCAACGAACAAAAGCGACAGCACCTCCGGTGCCATCAAAGTTGACAGGCTTGCAGTCTAGAAACTGCTTGTAGGTGCACCCTGCACATACGTTACAACATATGAATGGCATTAGCATCCTTGCTAGAGATATCCAATTGTATCATGGTATGTCTTAATGACTTAGTATTACCATGAGGTGGATTGTTGTTGCCATTATTGCCAGAATTACTTCTACTAGTCCCTCCTTGAGAGGCGGCGTACTGTGCGATGGCAGCAGCGATGACTTGCTGAAGCTCTGCCTCATTGGTAGGCATTGGCGTTTGACGTCTCGGCGGCATCTTCTAAACGATGGGTTCACGCGGGTCAGGCCATAGTAAAGCGTACGTATATAATGATAGTAATAGTACATAACATCTCATGTTATAAATAGACCAATCACATAACATCCCATGTTACAATTATATTAATCACACAACATCCCATGTTATAAATATATCCATCACACAGCATCCCATGTCATAAAACATAAATAATCAATCAAACATCATATATGATGAGAATACTGCGATTGCATTGCCATAAATCGAGACCACATGGTAAAGTGTACAAGTACATAACTGTAACATACAACATCAACGACTAAAGGCTACATCACCCCAGTCCAAAAACATCAAATCAGTGTCAATACATCCATATACATGTCAACAAAAGTCAGAATCAGTGTGCAGTCTCCAAAAAAAGCTGTGCGGTCAGAGCCATCGCCGTCTTCTCACCAAAGTCCACTCGTGCTGTACTGAAGAGCTCTACACTGATGGCGGTGGAGGAGGGGGAAAATGGGAATAGAACAAACGACGCAAATGGAGCTAGTCCTCCTCCATGGCTCTCTGGGAACGCAACCAGGACGCCATCTGCTGCTCTAGTGCCAAAAGGCGTGCAGCAGACTCCGGTGGCAACGGTCGAGGGGGCTGCGAAGTAGCAGGGTGAGTCTGACCCTGACACTGGCACGGCGGTGGCTGGGCTCTCGCGAGCTCCTGCATACGCCGTGTGAGTGCCTCCTGCTGGACAACAAACGACATAAGAACGTCCTCATTAGAATACCCCATATGGAAAGGATGGTAGGGGTCGGATGGCGGCATAATAGGTGGTGACGTCCAGAGAAATGGCTCACTGGCTGGATCGAAAGGTGGCACAGAGAATGGAGGAACAGGGGGAATAGCAGAAGAAAACTGTGGTATAACTGGAATAGATGCCGGCACATGTCCAAAGGGATGAGCCGAGGAACCCTCTCCAGGTCGCGCTGGAGGTGTGAACTGAGCGAACGAAAAAGGGAAATCCATGTGACGTGCATCGGTGGTATGAGGGGGAAAAGGTGGAAGCTCATCATCAGCATCAATCCACCCATTCTGGGTGTGCGCATAACGGGGATCAATATGGGTCGCAAATAGTGCATGATCGGGCTCCAAGGGAACATGATCAGGTAGGGGAGCAACAATAGGGTCAACGGGTACATCAGCGATGAGAGGGGCATCAGCCTGAGCTGCAGCAACAACATGATCGCCCTCCAGTGGTGGAGCATCAGCAGGGTGATCATCAACGGGTAGATCAGCAATCACAGGGTCAACAATGGGTACGCCAGCATGAATAGGGTCATGCTCAAACACAGGGTCAGGAGCGGCTACCGGCTAGGGGGCCATGGCAGGCTCTGGGTCATCAAATGCCATATCAAAATCTGCGTGGTCAGCAAACGCAGGGTCAACGGGGTCAACCGGGTCCTCCATAGGCTGATCCAGGGGTATAAACTCAAGGTCCTGATCTAGGTCAAACCCAGGTGGAAAGACAGGGTCGGAATCCTCCTCAATGTCGTGATCAAAAGCATAGCTCGGGGCAGGGGCAGCAGATGATGCTCTATCAGGATCTGAATCGTGAGAATAGTGCTGCGCACCCTGAGTGTGCGACGGTGCAGAGGCCACAGACTCGTAAGAGTCTGGGACGGGTGAATGAGCAGGTGACTCCTCAGCAGGAGCATCTGCGAGCAACAAAAGACCGTCGTCGGCTAGAAGGGCCCCGCCCTCAATATCATCCTCCAGGGGCTCGTCATCAAACAAATCGACGTCGTCATCAGCGTCGGCGTCGAGGAGTATGTCAAGAGCAGGGTAAGCAACAAGAGGTATAGGGGCAGGGATCTCCACGAGCGGTAAGTCCCCGGCAAAAGGGCCATCAGCGGGCTCGTCGACAGCATCGGGTAGCGCGAAGGGCTGAAAATCATCCTCATCCGTGCTGGTAACATCTGAAGTGTGTACCTCATGCTCTGATGATACTCGGTCGTCTGATACGATGGGCATAGGACCCGTAGTGTCTGACTCACCAGTGCCTGATGAATCCATGGTGTCTGTAACACAAACACAAATATGCACAAATAATCAATCATACAATCAGATAAACACATTAGTCACCAATTAAGCGATCAAATAGTTCTCCTAGTCCCACTAGCCTCCCAGACTGATCTTCCTAGTCCCACTAGCTTCCCAGCCTCCTAGACTGCTCTTCCTAGTCCCACTAGCCAATTCTCCCAGCCTCTCAGACTGACTTCCTAGTCCCACTAGCCAATTCTCCCAGCCTCTCAGACTGCTCTTCCTAGTCCCACTAGCCAATTCTCCCAGCCTCCCAGACTGACTCCCTAGTCCTACTAGACAACTACCTCGGCCTCCCAGACCGAGCCTCGGCCTCCCAGACCGAGCCTCAGCCTCCCAGACCGAGCCTCGGCCTCCCATACCGAGCCTCAGCCTCCCAGACTGAGCCTATAAATAATAAATAAAATGTGCTCAACATTTGTTTGTAAAAACGTTTTGGATCTGGACTTAAGTGGTATGCAGTGTAAAAATGTTTTCGTGAGAGCCCTAGTGATCATAGTCTAGACTCGAGAAGGAATCCTAGTTCGCTATGAACCTGGCTCTAATACCAAGTTGTCACAACATGGCTTTGCGGAAGCGTGGTTAATTTGGTGTGACTTCTTAATACCATAGCTTAACCATAACAAAGCTATATGAAAATAAAACCATGCAAGATCATCCATTGATTTAAGTTTTAAAACATAAGTAACACAACATTGTCTTACGGCGTTGACTCATGCAACGGAAATTACAGCCTAACAACATAAAACATTGTTCAAAAGACACAACACCATCATGATATAAACGCAGTTTAAGAACTGTGACTCGTCCAGGAAAAAGTCACATCCCTTAAACTTGGATGACCTCGTAACTCTTATGCAGCGGGAAAACGTAACATACCACGCCAGATCTTTAGTTCCCTGAAATACATGTAAGTTGGAAAAATCAACAATAATGTTGAGCGAGTTCATGTGTAAGTGAGTATGTAAAAACCTTTGTAAGTATAAAAATCCTGGTATGTAGCAAATAAGGAAAAAGAGATCACCAATGGTTTGCAAGGCCATTGATATGTGTGAAGTGCAAGTAGGAAGACTCAAACCTAGCGGATTTTTGCGTTGGGCACAAAGTCACCCCGAGGTCCGTTATGCTGGGCCTGGGGCTGGGCTCGCTACACCCAGATAGATCTACCGCTACTGTCCCTCGGTCCTACAATGAGGATTAATGGCCTCAAGTTGCGCCTACCCACTCACATGATCTAAGTAGTAACCCTCCTTACGCTAACCATACCATGTATAAAGTACTCGTAAATATAGTAACATGTATTTCACCCCCACAGTTTAGAAAACTGAAAACAGTTAAGAGAAAAGGGGGACATGAACTCACAGTGGTGCGTCTCTATCAAGAAAATCTCCTGATCAATCTGCAGTGCGACGACCTACACGTACTAACTTCTATTAGACGGACGGCCGTGCCTTAGCTTAAGGTTTAATATCTTTGGGAAATAGTTAGGCAACTATTTCGTAATTACACTTAGTAATTATTTGGTAAATATTTTCCTTCCCAAGGATGGGGGCTTTAATACATGTGCGTTCGTATAATCTTCGAAATATATTATTAAGTCTCACTTAAAATATATTTTAATCCTTTCTCCAAAATATAGATATTTTTCCCAAAAAATATTACATTTTATTCCATATAATTTTCCAAAATAACACTTTTAACAGAGTACGCATTCAATTAGTATTTTCCGTAAATACGTAAGTTACATTTAAAGATCGGGTGGTATTAATTATACCGTTGTAACTTAATATTTATTGTGAAGGCGTTCGTATTATTTTGGAATCGTTAATATTTGGTAATATTATTTTTACCCTAAAAATAATATTTGTATAGTTCACAAAATAATCATAAAAATCTCACAAGTGTTGTTATGAAAAACATATATTTATCAAATATATGTTTATCAAGTTTTATTTTGTGAAAATCCCACCTCCGACACTTAGAAATTTTGTAATAAAAATCGTGGCGAAATTTATATTTTTGGAAGCAAGGTAAAAACACATTTAAAACACTTGTTGTGAAAATATTTCCAAGTGTCAGGTTTTTGAAAAAATTTCGCCAGAGTTTCCCCTGTAACTGGAGGTGGCCACGCTTTTAAGCGTATCATTTTCTCTTATAATTCAAATCAACAATGTTCCCAACATTAATCAACAATAAACAATATTCAAACCATCAAACTAGTCAAAATAGTTATAAATCGCAAAAATACATGAACATGTGGTTTGTCCAAAATATGTAGTAACTTTCATTACTTTTGGTGGATCTTTGTATAAATCAACTCGGTTTCTCAAAAGTCTCGTTTTTAAAGAAGTTACATCTTTACAACTTCTTGTCAACATTCACAAAAATAGTTCTTTTGTCAAAACTTTGTGTTACACAAGTGTTTACACACTTGTGTGTTTACAAAAATCACTCTTGTTCATGTAAAACCCGGTTTTAGAAAACATGATTTCTTTTGACGCTTGGTTCTTTGAAAATACCACTTGTAGATCCGTAGATCTACTAGTTTAGAACACTATTTCATAAGAAAGATTGATTTTACACAAGTTCATGCTAAGTAAGTAGTAGTGTTCATCATTTAACCTTTTACATACTTAAACATACTCTAGGTCATGTTTCATGGACACGACTTAACCGGGTTAGATGACGATCCGAGCTACTACTAGTATAGATCAACACTAAATAATCACAATAAAACAAGTCTTGCAAGTTTTACACAACTTTATAGCTTTTATCCAACATGTTTAACATTTTTGTAAACTTTTAACATGTCATCTTGTATGTTCATGACTTTTAACCGACAAAGTTCATTTTAACCACTTTAGAATAGATCAAGAAGTCGTTTAGAGTCACTTACTACTAGCTCAAGGCTAGGGAAGAAACTAGTCGGAAATCGGGTGGATAAAAGCAATGTAGCGAGGTCCTTCACAATCCAAATGCACCGAGCTTCCTTATATGCAATCCTTAACACTTGTAGATGTATGGAATGGGTTGAATGAAATCGAAAGGATGATGGATGGATGTGGGTGTTCTCAGCCGAAAGTTCAAAGAGAGGGAGAGAGTGGAGTTGATTTGTGATGAGAGTGGTGAAGTTATGGTGGGTTAATGCTTGATCTTATAGACAAATCTCATGTAAATTACCCAATGGTTCTCATGTCTCCAAGATATTAGACAATCAAGATTTAAATAATCAAGCAAAGGACAAAGGTGTCCCCCCTAGGGGACGAACTCGGTTGGGGGGGGGGTCTTATGGTTGGTTTCCAACTACATAGTTAGGATCTAGTTAGATGATTAGGAAGTTGATCCGGTTACTAGCGTGTAGTAAGTTGTGATGGGTGTTAGGGTATTCGGGGACCCTAACTGGCCCAGAAATGAAAAACAGTGTTAATGGCAATATTTTTATATTCCGGGTAAAGTCCGGTTGTTCGGTTGGATAGCGATCCGTTAAAGTGCTTAACAAAGCTTTAAAGTGTCGTTATTACTATTTTTAGTGACACGGCTTATTTCTGACACTATGGAAAGTGTCTAGTAATATTTTTCTCATGTTTTGGCACTTTATTAGTTAGCTAAATGCTGAATTTTGATTTAAAGTGCTGAATTTTGTACTTAAAGTACGTTTTAGGCACATTCGGTCACTGTAACTTATCTCCTAGTGACGCAGTTCTACAACCCTCTTATCCCTACTGATGTGTGTAAAATGCAACATATAAATCACATCAATTAAGGCATTAAACTAACCCTTTTTAAGTACTAATGTTGGAAAAAGAGTGTTTTTGTCTTCCTTTTGCATTTTCAGGATTAAATGAGCTCAAAATCACAAAAGAAGCAAAAAGACAACTAATTCTAGCATAAATACAAGAAAAGGAACAAAAGTAGACTGCCCGGACCCTCAACGGCACTTCCCAAAGCAAAGGAGAAGAAACAGAGTCTGAACA
Organism: Helianthus annuus; assembly: GCF_002127325.2. Taxonomy (NCBI): domain Eukaryota; kingdom Viridiplantae; phylum Streptophyta; class Magnoliopsida; order Asterales; family Asteraceae; genus Helianthus; species Helianthus annuus. Next base: position 204,998,651 of record NC_035448.2, on the reverse strand, counting down.
CGCCCGTGTCCAGCGAACACGGGGGCGTGCCCAGGAAGCAGCAGAAAAGACAAACCAGTAGAAGCTTCTATCGCCCACCACGGGGCCGTGTCCAGCGGGCACGGGGGCGTGGTGAAAGTACAGCAGGCGCATTAATTGTAATTCACAATTACAATTAATGAAGAGAGAGAGTGTCAGACGGGCACGGGGCCGTGTCCAGCGGACACGGGGCCGTGTCCAGCCTTCTGTTCAGCCTATAAATAGAGGAGCTTGGCTTCATTCTCTCTCATCCCTTGGCACACCACCTCTCTCACACCTCATCCACCACCCACCACCACCATAACACCATCATCCACCACCATCATCCATTGTCCATCATAGAGTGTGTGAGTCGTCTCAGGATCCAAGATTGATCGTAAGAGTTCTTGACAATCAAGGCCATGTTTGCCTAAGTCTCTTACATCACTTGGTGAAGACAAGTGTTTAGTATAATACTTTTTATTTTTAATCTTTTGCACTTTTTATTTGGTTTTGTATTAATGACTTTAATAACTAGTTACTTATGTTGAAGGTGATCTTTCCTTATCGTTTCTCCGTGGTGTCTTGGCATTATTTTACTGTCTATATAAAATAAAAGATTTTCACCATTCATATCTCCACGGTCTATATGGAGGTATGTTGGCTACCTGGTCGGGGGTTAAGGGAACGGTTTGGTAAGGGTCTTGCCCTTGTTCAGCGTTTAGAGGTCCTGCTTGGGACCTGGGTCAAATTTAGTAGGATCTCCTTCAATGCCCATAGGTATTGGATGGCGGGGATCCAAACTCTTTGACCCCCTCATAAGTTAACTACTATTAATACTATAACCCGGCTATTTAGGACTGTATCCCTGCTGACTCAGACTACTTAGCCGAGGGTAACGTCACCGCCAAAAGCGGGGCCTACCACAATTTGCATTAATAACTTAATTCATTATCTTTCAATAATCCGACCCTTTAGGATTGTATCCTTGCTGACTCAAACTACTGGGTTGAGGGTAACGTCGCCTTCAAAAGAGGGGCCTACTACAATAACTAAGATAATCTCTTAAACAAGTGCAAAAGTGCGAAAATAATCAAAGGTTATACTAATACACGTGTCGGATCCAAGTGATTCATCTTGTCTATCTGTTTTTATTTTATTTTTATTTTCAGCATTTAGTTAGTTTTTATTTTTCTTAGTTTAAAACATTTTTCTAACTTTTTGATTTGATTAGACGTTGAGGATAAACCGGTACTAAAAGCTCTTGTGTCCTTGGACGACCTCGGTATCTTACCAACACTATACTACGTCCACGATGGGTGCACTTGCCCATATGTGTGTTTAGTGTTAGTGAATATCGTGTTTTATAAATTTAAAACTTGGCTAAAAGTGTAAAAAGGGCTTAAATATATATAAAAAATATAACACACTTCACGCACATCAAGTTTTTGGCGCCGTTGCCGGGGACACAAGGATTTTAAGAAAGCTTAAAATCGACGGCCTAATCAGTTTTTCAAAAACCTTTTTAAAACGCGCGCATTTTTCTGCATTTTAGTTTAGTTTTGCATTTACAGTAGCCTGAACACGGGGCCGTGCTCACTGAACACGCCCCCGTGCTGCATATTTTTAGTTAAATACCCAGATACAGAGTCTGACCATGGGGCCGTGCTCACTAAACACGCCCCCGTGCTCAACGTGACCAGTAACTTTAATTAAAACGCCCAGATACAGACCCTGAACACGGGGCCGTGTTCACCCAACACGGGGCCGTGTCCAGCTTCTGTTTCCGTCTTATTTTTGTTTTCTGGTCCCGAGACTTAGTTGTGGTCTGTTGAGTGATTCTTATGGATCAATACTCAAGAGGTTACAACTACACCTATGATAAGGATGATTATAGGGGTAATTATTGCACTAATTGTCGTAATGCACGCTCGGTTCAATATAATAACTCATATCAACCATCCAATTCATACAACCATTATGAGGAGCCCAGGTACGAGCCATCAACTTCATACACATCCTATGAAGACCAAAGGTATGAACCTACTCCCTCATACTCATATTTTGATGAACCAAGGTATGAGCCTTCATACTCATACTTTGAAGATTCAAGATATGAGCCACCACCTTCATACTCTTATTGTGAGGAACCATGGCGTGAACGACCCACCTCATATGAGTACTATGAAGAACAAAGTTTCGACCCTTATCCATCATATACTTATAATGAAGAACAATGGTGTGAACCATCTACTTCATATGAGAATTATGAGGAACCAAGGATCGAACAACCGGATTCAAGCTTTGAGGATCCAAATTCTTTTTCTCTCACCGAAGTAACTAATAGGATATTGGAAAAACTTAAAACTATCGAACGTTATATAAAAGAATCTCGCGCAAGGGAAGAGGAATCCCGCGCAAGAGAAGAGCTAAAAAATGATAATAACGTAGAGGTAGTTGAAAGTATAAAAATGGAAGAACAAGAAAGTGAAAAACCGACACATGAGTTAAACAACGAAAATGGTGAGTCCGATAATGTTAAGATTCAAGAAGAGTCTAATTTTGAAGAAATTAATCTCTTGTCACCTACTTTCGAAAATCATTGTTTAATAACCCCTCATGCCAAGTTTTTAAAAGAGTTAAACACTAGTGCTAAAATCAAAGATTTAGTAAGTGTTAAGTTAACTAATGATCAAACTTCGCTAATAAAAGAAGATCCTTTTGAAATTAACATTACACCGGTTCCATGTTTCTTTCAAAATTCATTTATTAGTAATATCACCATTGATAAAGATCTTTGTGTTAACATAATGCCTAACTACATTTTTGAAAAATTGAGTGTTAGTGATTTTACTCCACTTCAAATACCCATTTTTCTATCCGATCGGAAAGTAATGAAATCAATCGGTGTAGTTGAAGATGTTTTGGTTCAAACAAATCAAATGGTAATCCCAACCGACTTCGTCATCCTAGATGACGCCCCTTTAGTCTTGGGAAAACCTTTTGCACAAACTCATAAAGCTTTGAAAAACCGGAAATTCAACAATCTACCTCTTCAATTAGGGGCATTCAAAAGGAGCATAGATCTTGAGCGTTCGATGAAATATCCTTTTGGCAACAATGACCCCCTAATTGAAGATGAAGCGGAACCACCCGATACAACCAACGAAGAAGACCACTTTGTCGAGGAAGAGATAGCCATAGAACAAACCTTTAAGATTCTTAATCTAGATGAGCCACAAAATAAGGTGTCTTCTAACGACCCACCCATTGAGCTCAAAGAACTTCCTAAAGGTTTGGAATATGCTTTTCTAGGCAAAGAAGGTAGTTTACCCGTAATTATTTCATCTAAATTAAGCAATCTAGAAAAAGAGAAATTAATTAGCCTACTTAAAAAACACAAAAACGCGATCGCTTGGAAGCTTGTAGATATTAAAGGAATAAGCCCTTCCATGTGCACGCACAAAATTTTAATGAATGATGACTACAAAACGGTGATTCAACCACAACGAAGAGTGAACCCCAATGTTCAAGAAGTGGTTAAGAATGAAGTCATCAAACTACTCGACGCCGGACTAATCTACCCTATCTCCGATAGCCCGTGGGTAAGTCCCGTTCAAGTAGTCCCAAAGAAAGGAGGTATGACGGTAATAACTAACGAGAAAAATGAATTAATACCAACGAGAACCGTCACAGGATGGAGAGTTTGTATAGATTATAGGCGATTAAATGAAGCGACAAGGAAAGACCACTTTCCTTTGCCCTTCATTGATCAAATGTTAGAAAGATTATCCGGTCATAAATTTTATTGTTTCTTAGATGGTTTTTCAGGTTACTTTCAGATACCGATAGCACCAGAAGACCAAGAGAAAACAACTTTCACATGTCCCTACGGAACTTTTGCATATCGACGCATGCCATTCGGTCTATGTAATGCGCCTGCAACATTCCAACGTTGTATGGTCGCCATTTTCCATGATATGATCGAAAAGACAATGGAAGTCTTCATGGATGACTTTTCCATCTTTGGAGACTCATATGACCAATGCCTCGATAATCTTGAACGAATGCTATCCCGATGTGAGGAAACTAACCTCGCCCTTAACTGGGAAAAATGCCATTTCATGGTAACAGAGGGAATAGTACTCGGTCACAAAATCTCAAGCGAAGGAATGGAAGTTGATCGAGCAAAAATAGAGACTATTTCTCGATTACCTCCTCCGTCCTCCGTGCGAGCAATCAGAAGTTTCCTAGGACATGCCGGATTTTATAGAAGGTCTATCAAAGACTTTTCAAAAATTTCAAGGCCTCTAACAAAATTACTTGAAAAAGATGCACCCTTCATCTTTGACAAGGAATGCAATCAAGCATTTCTAACCGTCAAGGAAATGCTAGTCAATGCACCTATCATGATAGCGCCAGATTGGAAATTTCCTTTCGAAATCATGTGTGATGCAAGTGACTTTGTTGTTGGAGCAGTCTTGGGACAAAGAAAAGAAAAACATTTCCACCCAATTTATTATGCTAGTAAAACTCTTAATGACGCACAAGAAAATTATACAACTACAGAAAAAGAATTACTAGCAGTGGTATTTGCTTTTGATAAATTTCGTTCTTATCTTGTTCTTTCTAAAACAGTAGTCTATACAGACCATGCAGCCATCAGGTACCTCTTCAAGAAGCAAGACGCAAAACCCCGTTTGATCAGATGGATTCTACTCCTCCAAGAATTCGACATCGAAATCAAGGACAAAAGAGGAGCAGAAAACACTGCTGCAGATCATCTCTCGCGCTTAGAAGACCCAGCTTTGGAGACAACCAGAGACGAGCAAATCAACGAGAAATTTCCCACGGAATCCTTGGAAATGATGGAAAGTAGACAAGAACCATGGTATGCCGACTACGCTAATTTCTTAGCTAGCGGTATAGTCACCAAAGGATGGCCACATCATCAAAGAAAGAAATTCTTTGCTGATGTAAAGCATTACTTTTGGGAAGACCCCTATCTTTTCAAAATGTGTGCCGACCAGCTCATCCGAAGGTGTGTCCATGGTAATGAGGCACGAAGAATTCTCCGTCATTGTCATGAAGGTCCATACGGAGGACATCATGGTGCCACAAGTACCGCACGAAAGGTATTTGATTCGGGATTTTACTGGCCGACCATTTACAAGGATGCACAAAACCTTGTGAAGACATGTGATGCCTGCCAGAGATCAGGTAATATTTCTTCCAAAAACGAAATGCCTCAAAATGGCATTCTCGTCTGTGAAATCTTTGATGTGTGGGGACTCGATTTCATGGGACCTTTCCCACCTTCAAAGGGAAACAAATATATACTTGTGGCAGTCGATTACTTGTCTAAATGGGCGGATGCCGAGGCTCTCCAACAAATGATGGAAGAGTAGTGGTAAAATTTCTGAAAAAGTTGTTCTCTCGTTTCGGGACACCAAAGGCTTTAATAAGTGATAGAGGTACCCATTTTTGCAATCATCAACTCGAAAAAATATTAACAAGGTATGGGGTCTATCACCGGGTCTCAACAGCATATCACCCTCAAACAAATGGGCAAGCCGAAGTGACTAATCGAGGTTTAAAACGAATACTTGAAAAAACCGTAGGAATAAATAAAAAAGAATGGGCCGACAAATTAGACGACGCTTTATGGGCTTTTCGAACTGCTTATAAAACCACTATAGGCACAACCCCATATAAACTCGTCTATGGAAAAAGTTGTCACTTGCCAGTAGAAATAGCTCACAAGGCCTACTGGGCAATAAAAAACGTAAACTTAGATTTAGAAATTGCCGGTAAAAATCGATTTTGTCAAATAAATGAATTAGACGAGCTTAGGAATTATGCATATTCTAACTCCGAAATTTATAAAGAAAGAATGAAAAATTTACATGATAAATATATTAAATCTAATGAATTTCGGGTTGGAGATCAAGTTCTATTGTTTAATTCACGACTTCGATTATTTCCTGGTAAGCTAAAATCTAGGTGGTCAGGACCTTTTTCAGTCACCCATGTTTTTCCGCACGGTGCAGTAGAAATTAAAACTCGAAATGGGACACCATTTAAAGTCAATGGCCAACGGCTGAAACTCTACCGAGGATCCATTGAGGATGAGGAAGAGGAAGATCTCACTTCAAACGGTTAACGAATAAACTCATACCAGACATGTTACAGGTAAGTGTACGTTTAAAACCGGTAAATCTTCTAACCATTTTTCGGAAATAAGGGGCATGCACACGAGCACTATAAAAAAAAAAATTTCAAAAACTTGCCCGGCACGGGGCCGTGTCCGCTGGACACGGGGCCGTGTCGAGGCGACTGTCGGGATAAAACCCTCTTTTCCTATCAGTTACACCATTCCACACGCCCCGTTTAGCCGAAAACTCTCTGGTTTGAGGCGATTTTCTGCAGATTTTCAACGTCACCACCGAATCTAACAACGTCAAGGTATGATTCTATCCTCCTTAGTAGTTAGATTAGTTACTTGCATGTAGTTAAAACATCAAAAATTGGGGAAAATCTAGGGTTCTTCATGTTCATCCGGATCGAACTCAAAATTTTTGATGAAATTGTTAGTAGTAGTTTAGAGTAGAGTAGTAGAAAGTAAATAGACATGTATTGTTGATAGATTCGTCCGATTTCCAACTAAAACACCAAACCCTTGTTCTTGAACCGAAAAACACAAAATTGAAAGGGTAAATGATTTGTTTTTGGAAAAATGACACTTAGGGTTTCATTTTCGGGGGAAACCGCTGCTACTAGGCTAAAAATTTTCAGGTTTTCGAAACCGGGACGAAAAAATGAAAATTAGGTGTTACAGACGCCTGGACACGGGGCCGTGTCCGCTGAACACGGGGCCGTGTCCAGCCCACTGTTTGCAGTTTTCAACCTGAGTTTCCATATTTCGCACTAACTTTTGCTGTATTCTTTTCAGATGTCTAGATTCACACGGTTTAATGCCAGCGAACTTGACGCCAGGGCTCGCTACGAGGTCCTACAAACAAGGCCCGAAGAGTATCCAAGGCGGGCATGTACTGATTTGCTGACAATGGTAAACCAACTGGACCGCTTCAACAACATAGTGACGGGTCCACTGCACGTCGCATTGACTGCCCGACTTCGGTCGGTCCATCAATGCACATTGGAGTTCTATAGCACGTTCGTCTTCAACTCGAGATGCGAACCGTTTGATCACGAGGCGGTCGAATTTCGATGTGGAGGTACGACCTATAGAACCTCCATGGCGCAGTTCGGATCCATCATTGGGCTGTACAAAGATGAAGAAGCGGGGAATGAAGAGAATACCGGGGGATTGCGAGACTTGGACGCAACTGAACGCCAAGCCGCATGGGCTCAAATCGGTGAGGGGATCTACAACCCAAGCAGCACAAAGAGCACCAAACTGAGGGACCCGTTATACCGCTACATCCACAGGCTCCTCACGTACTCGCTGAGCCAACGCCATGACAGTAGTGGCGTTGTTGGGTTAAAAGATTTGGTTGTCCTTCACTGCATCCACAACCGGAAGCCTCTCGATGTTCCTTACCTCCTACTCGCTGAGCCAACGCCATGACAGTAGTGGCGTTGTTGGGTTAAAAGATTTGGTTGTCCTTCACTGCATCCACAACCGGAAGCCTCTCGATGTTCCTTACCTCCTACTACGGAACATGCACTTGAACCGCCTTGCCTCTGCTCCTACACCAATCTTCTCTGGGTGTACCGTCTTTTCAAGCATTTCACGAATATCCCAAAGTCCTTCGAAAGGAGTCCATGGTCGGGACGGGTTGATTATCATATCTGCCGAGCCATGAACTTGCTCTATGAAGCGGAGGACGGGACGGTGAGCTTTCAGAGGACACAAGGCTACGCATGGAACCCGCAAGAGGCTCTAGTTCTTCATGCACCACCTCCACATTATCAATACCCTCCGCAAGGCGATCCGGGTCAATCCTCCTCTCAAGGAGGCGGTTTTCCTAATTTCCAAAGTTTACATGATCTTTTGCAGGAAAACCTCATGTGTACCAGGAACACCTACAACCTCGCCAACAACACACACCTCCGGGTTGGAGCTATCGAACGCAGTGTCAACGATATACAAGATGATATCGGTAGCATCCGGGAGTACATGGCGAGGCAGGGAGGCGGAGGTGGAGATAGTGATGAAGATATGGAGTAGGAGGCTGGGAGGAGCAAGGGGCTAGCTGGTGATGAGCCCACAGGTTTGATTACCCTTCTTATCCATCAAACAATTCATGGCCTGCGTGCCATTTGTCGAACAATTTACTTTCCTTAACTACTTTTTATCTTTATTTTGTTTTTACTTTATGTTTGGATAATATTTGACAATGGTAAGTTAGGATACTTTGTGCTTGGTTGGATGGTATTGAATGATTGGACAGGTGCAATGCAAGGGTTAGAGTGCTAAACATTAGCACTTGCAGCCCTAGGATGAAGAAACCGGGAGAAAAACCTATTTTTGTGGCTAACAGACTGTCCACACGGGGACGTGTCCAGCCGACACGCCCCCGTGTCCATCTCCCAGTTCTGTTGTTTGGCTACTGACCTGCAGATTTTTGCCGGACACGTGGCCGTGTTCACCCAACACGCCCCCATGTCCACCCTCTGTAAGTTTTTCGTTACTGGCAGTTCACCACGGGGCCGTGTCCAATGGACACGGGGCCGTGTCCAGAGTGCCAGTAACACAAATCTTTGTTTTTAAACACACTTTTTCACATTCTAATCAACCAAAAACTTTATTTTTGGACACATTGAGGACAATGTGTAATTTAAGTGTGGGGGGGATGCTAAAACCTTGAAATTTTGCAAAATCCTAAACACAAGCCTTACACAAAACTCTATTGGAACCGCTAAACACCCCAAATTTTTTCAAAAACTTTTTCATTTTTTTTTATTTACTTGTCTTAGTTTAAGTTGGGAATAACAAGTTCTAAAAAGGTTATATTTTTACAAGTTTACAACCGATAGCGTCGTGATAAAAAAGAACTAACATAAGAAAATTATGAAACGGTATAACAAGTCTAGTTAAAAATTCGATTATATATGCTTGGTCACATTAAAAACCCATTCCCACAAAAGTGAGTTTTGAGCCTTTATTGAGCATAAAAATACACATATTTAGATTAAATGCTCATTTTTTCGTTTCTTGTGTGAATAGCCGCTCGGTTCTTACAAATCTAGAACTTGCCACGACGATACATTCCCGGTCCTTACCAACTTAAACCCAAGTAAGTAAATGATGGAGGCATTAGGACTAACCATTTTTCTTTCAAAACCATTATTTTTCATTTTTTTTACCTACCCAAAAATCCCCCTAGAAAACCCCTTTGAGCCTAAACCTTTCATTTCATTACCCCCAAAACTAATTTTTTTTACCCACCAAAAAAAACCTTTTTCATTTTTCACCTTTATTCTAGTAACAAGCTCGGTTTTTCATAAACATACCCTTTATGTGACGAAAAAAAAAAAAAATTTTGAATAATGAAGTCAAAAACAAACAAAAGCTACAAAAGCTTGTTTGGAGAAATACTTCAAAAATAAATGTCACTAAAAACAAGGTATTTTACGAAAACCGACACTTGTTACGATTTTCGCCCTTTTTACTAACCACTAACCAACCACCCACCTTTAAACCCAAGCCTTCACCCCAAAAGTCCTCTTGATATTTACAAAGGTAAAAAGTTAAAAAGGAGGAGGATTGATCGCTTGGCAAGCCTATGGAAAACGTAAGTCCGTGCCGCTCTCGAGTGATTCACTTAAATATACACCTTCGGCCAAGTGTTGAGTGATCTCCCGTGAGGTATGTGAACTTGTATATAAATGGAATTTTAATAAGGCATGCTATGCCAAAATAAGTAGTTTATCTTATGAAAAGTTCAAAATAAATCATAACGAATAAGATTGTAAATAAATAAAAATAAAACCTATAAAAAACCTTGGATTCCCGACACTCTAGGACAAGCTAAAAACTTCTCTTCTACCTATTCCATTTGGGAGTGTAAGCCACATTAAAGAGTTTTGCTTGAGGACAAGCAAAAGTTCAAGTGTGGGGGTATTTGATGTGTGTAAAATGCAACATATAAAACACATCAATTAAGGCATAAAACTAACCCTTTTTAAGTACTAATGTTGGAAAAAGAGTGTTTTTGTCTTCCTTTTGTATTTTCAGGATGAAATGAGCTCAAAATCACAAAAGAAGCAAAAAGACCACTAATTCTACCATAAATACAAGAAAAGGAACAAAAGTGGACTGCCCGGACCCTCAACGGCACCTCCCAAGACAAAGAGAAGAAACAGAGTCTGAACACGCCCCGTGTCCAGCGAACACGGGGGCGTGCCCAGGAAGCAGCAGAAAAGACAAACCAGTAGAAGCTTCCATTGCTCACCACGGGGCCGTGTCCAGCGAGCACGGGGGCGTGGTGAAAGTACAGCAGGCGCATTAATTGTAATTCGCAATTACAATTAATGAAGAGAGAGAGTGTCAGACGGGCACGGGGCCGTGTCCAGCGGACACGGGGCCGTGTCCAGCGTTCTGTCCAGCCTATAAATAGAGGAGCTTGGTTTCATTCTCTCTCATCCCTTGGCACACCACCTCTCTCACACCTCATCCACCACCCACCACCACCATATCACCATCATCCACCACCATCATCCATTGTCCATCGTAGAGTGTGTGAGTCGTCTCGGGATCCAAGATTGATCGTAAGAGTTCTTGACAATCAAGGCCATGTTTGCCTAAGTCTCTTACATCACTTGGTGAAGACAAGTGTTTAGTATAATACTTTTTATTTTTAATCTTTTGCACTTTTTATTTGGTTTTGTATTAATGACTTTAATAACTAGTTACTTATGTTGAAGGTGATCTTTCCTTATCGTTTGTCCGTGGTGTCTTGGCATTATTTTACTGTCTATATAAAATAAAAGATTTTCACCATTCATATCTCCACGGTCTATATGGAGGTATGTTGGCTACCTGGTCGGGGGTTAAGGGAACGGTTTGGTAAGGGTCTTGCCCTTGTTCAGCGTTTAGAGGTCCTGCTTGGGACCTGGGTCAAATTTAGTAGGATCTCCTTCAATGCCCATAGGTATTGGATGGCGGGGATCCAAACTCTTTGACCCCCTCATAAGTTAACTACTATTAATACTATAACCCGGCTATTTAGGACTGTATCCCTGCTGACTCAGACTACTTAGCCGAGGGTAACGTCACCGCCAAAAGCGGGCCTACCACAATTTGCATTAATAACTTAATTCGTTATCTTTCAATAATCCGACCCTTTAGGATTGTATCCTTGCTGACTCAAACTACTGGGTTGAGGGTAACGTCGCCTTCAAAAGAGGGGCCTACTACAATAACTAAGATAATCTCTTAAACAAGTGCAAAAGTGCGAAAATAATCAAAGGTTATACTAATACACGTGTCGGATCCAAGTGATTCATCTTGTCTATCTGTTTTTATTTTATTTTATTTTATTTTCAGCATTTAGTTAGTTTTTATTTTTCTTAGTTTAAAACATTTTTCTAACTTTTTGATTTGGTTAGACGTTGAGGATAAACCGGTATTAAAAGCTCTTGTGTCCTTGGACGACCTCGGTATCTTACCAACACTATACTACGTCCACGATGGGTGCACTTGCCCATATGTGTGTTTAGTGTTAGTAAATATCGTGTTTTATAAATTTAAAACTTGGCTAAAAGTGTAAAAAGGGCTTAAATATTGTTCTTTCTAAAACAGTAGTCTATACAGACCATGCAGCCATCAGGTACCTCTTCAAGAAGCAAGACGCAAAACCCCGTTTGATCAGATGGATTCTACTCCTCCAAGAATTCGACATCGAAATCAAGGACAAAAGAGGAGCAGAAAACACTGCTGCAGATCATCTCTCGCGCTTAGAAGACCCAGCTTTGGAGACAACCAGAGACGAGCAAATCAACGAGAAATTTCCCACGGAATCCTTGGAAATGATGGAAAGTAGACAAGAACCATGGTATGCCGACTACGCTAATTTCTTAGCTAGCGGTATAGTCACCAAAGGATGGCCACATCATCAAAGAAAGAAATTCTTTGCTGATGTAAAGCATTACTTTTGGGAAGACCCCTATCTTTTCAAAATGTGTGCCGACCAGCTCATCCGAAGGTGTGTCCATGGTAATGAGGCACGAAGAATTCTCCGTCATTGTCATGAAGGTCCATACGGAGGACATCATGGTGCCACAAGTACCGCACGAAAGGTATTTGATTCGGGATTTTACTGGCCGACCATTTACAAGGATGCACAAAACCTTGTGAAGACATGTGATGCCTGCCAGAGATCAGGTAATATTTCTTCCAAAAACGAAATGCATCAAAATGGCATTCTCGTCTGTGAAATCTTTGATGTGTGGGGACTCGATTTCATGGGACCTTTCCCACCTTCAAAGGGAAACAAATATATACTTGTGGCAGTCGATTACTTGTCTAAATGGGCGGATGCCGAGGCTCTCCAACAAATGATGGAAGAGTAGTGGTAAAATTTCTGAAAAAGTTGTTCTCTCGTTTCGGGACACCAAAGGCTTTAATAAGTGATAGAGGTACCCATTTTTGCAATCATCAACTCGAAAAAATATTAACAAGGTATGGGGTCTATCACCGGGTCTCAACAGCATATCACCCTCAAACAAATGGGCAAGCCGAAGTGACTAATCGAGGTTTAAAACGAATACTTGAAAAAACCGTAGGAATAAATAAAAAAGAATGGGCCGATAAATTAGACGACGCTTTATGGGCTTTTCGAACTGCTTATAAAACTACTATAGGCACAACGCCATATAAACTCGTCTATGGAAAAAGTTGTCACTTGCCAGTAGAAATAGCTCACAAGGCCTACTGGGCAATAAAAAACGTAAACTTAGATTTAGAAATGCAGGTAAAAATCGATTTTGTCAAATAAATGAATTAGACGAGCTAAGGAATTATGCATATTCTAACTCCGAAATTTATAAAGAAAGAATGAAAAATTTACATGATAAATATATTAAATCTAATGAATTTCGGGTTGGAGATCAAGTTCTATTGTTTAATTCACGACTTCGATTATTTCCTGGTAAGCTAAAATCTAGGTGGTCAGGACCTTTTTCAGTCACCCATGTTTTTCCGCACGGTGCAGTAGAAATTAAAACTCGAAATGGGACACCATTTAAAGTCAATGGCCAACGGCTGAAACTCTACCGAGGATCCATTGAGGATGAGGAAGAGAAGATCTCACTTCAAACGGTTAACGAATAAACTCATACCAGACATGTTACAGGTAAGTGTACGTTTAAAAGCCGGTAAATCTTCTAACCATTTCTTCGGAAATAAGGGGCATGCACACGAGCACTTATAAAAAAAATTAAAAAAATTTTTTTTAAAACTTTGCCCGGCACGGGGCCGTGTCCGCTGGACACGGGGCCGTGTCGAGGCGACTGTCGGGATAAAACCCTCTTTTCCTATCAGTTACACCATTCCACACGCCCCGTTTAGCCGAAAACTCTCTGGTTTGAGGCGATTTTCTGCAGTTTTTCAACGTCACCACCAAATCTAACAACGTCAAGGTATGATTCTATCCTCCTTAGTAGTTAGATTAGTTACTTGCATGTAGTTAAAACATCAAAAATTGGGGAAAAATCTAGGGTTCTTCATGTTCATCCGGATCGAACTCAAAATTTTTGATGAAATGTGTTAGTAGTAGTTTAGATTAGAGTAGTAGAAAGTAAATAAGCATGTATTGTTGAAAGATTCGTCCGATTTCCAACTAAAACCCCAAACCCTTGTTCTTGAACCGAAAAACACGAAATTGAAAGGGTAAACGGTTTGTTTTGGGAAGAATGACACTTAGGGTTTCATTTTCGGGGGAAACCGCTACTATTGAGCTAAAAATTTTCAGGTTTTCGAAACCGGGACGAAAAATGGAATTTTTGGGTTACAGACGCCTGGACACGGGGCCGTGTCCGCTGAACACGGGGCCGTGTCCAGCCCACTGTTTGCAGTTTCACTCTGATTTTCCTTGTTTCGTACTAACTTTTGATGTATTCTTTTCAGATGTCGAAATTCACGAGGTTTAACGCAAATGAACTGGACGCTAGGGCACGATACGAGGTTCTACAAACGAGACCGGAAGAGTACCCAAGGCAGGCGTGTACTGATTTGCTAACCATGGTGAATCAACTTGACCGCTTCAACAACATTGTGAGGGGTCCACTGCATGTCGCATTGACCACCCGACTACGGTCGGTACATCAATGCACGATGGAGTTCTATAGTACCTTCATTTTCAACTCGAGACGCGAACCGTTTGACCATGAGGCGGTCGAATTTCGATGTGGAGGGACCACGTTTAGAACTTCCATGGCACAGTTTGGAGCCATCATTGGGTTATATAGTGAAGAGGAAGCGGGGAATGAAGAGAATACTGGGGGATTACGAGACTTGGATGCAACTGAACGCCAAGCCGCATGGGCTCAAATAGGTGAAGGAATCTACAACCCGAGCAGCACCAAAAGCACCAAACTGAGGGACCCGTTATACCGCTACATCCACAGGCTCCTCACGTACTCGCTGAACCGACGCCACGACTGGCGTTGTTGGGTTGAAAGATTTGGTCGTCCTTCACTGCATCCACAACCAGAAGCCTCTCGATGTTCCGTACCTCCTACTGCGAAACATGCACCTAAACCGCCTTGCTCATGCTCCTACACCAATCTTCTTCGGAGGATGGGTGTACCGTCTTTTCAAGCACTTCACGAATATCCCAAGGTCCTTCGAAAGGAGTCCATGGTCGGGACGGGTCGATTACCACATTTGCCGAGCCATGAACTTGCTTTATGAAGCAGAGGATGGGACGGTGAGCTTTCAGAGGACGCAAGGCTATGCATGGAACCCGCAGGAGGCTCTAGTTCTTCATGCACCACCTCCCCATTTTCAGTACCCACCCCAAGGCGATCCGAGTCAATCCTCCTCTCAAGGAGGCAGTTTTCCTAACTTTCAAAGTTTACATGATCTTTTGCAGGAAAACCTTATGTGCACCAGGAACACCTACAATCTCGCCAACAACACATACCACCGGGTTGGAGCTATCGAGCGCAACGTTAACGATATACAAGATGATATCGGTAGCATCTGGGAGTACATGGCAAGGCACGGGGGTGGAGGTGATGGTAGTGATGAAGACATGGAGTAGGAGGCTTGGAGGAACAAGGGGCTAGTTGGTGATGAGCCCACAGGTTTAAGTGCCCTTCTATCTATCAAACAATTCATGGCCTGCGTGCCATTTGTCGAACAATTTACTTTCTCTAACTACTTTTTATCTTTGTTTTATTTTTACTTTATGTTTGGATGATGCTTGACGATGGTAATTTAGGATGGTTTGTGCTTGTTTGGTTGGTATTTAGTGTTTAAACAGGTGCAATGCGAGGGTTAGAGTGCTAAACATTAGCACTTGCAGCCCTATGATGGAGAAACCGGGAGACAAAACCTATTTTTCAGGCTAACAGACTGTCCACACGGGGACGTGTCCAGCCGACACGCCCCCGTGTTCATCTCCCAGATCTGCTGTTTGGCTACTGACCTGCAATTTTTTGCCAGACACGAGGCCGTGTCCAGCCGACACGCCCCCGTGTTCACCTTCTGTAAGTTTTCGTTACTGGCAGTTCACCACGGGGCCGTGTCCAATGGACACGGGGCCGTGTCCAGACTGCCAGTGACATAAACCTTTGTTTTTTTTAAACCCACTTTTACACATTCTAATCAACCAAAAACTTTATTTTTGGACACATTGAGGACAATGTGTAATTTAAGTGTGGGGGGATGCTAAAACCTTGAAATTTTGCAAAATCCTAAACACAAGCCTTACACAAAACTCTATTGGAACCGCTAAACACCCCAAATTTTTTCAAAAACTTTTTCATTTTCTTTTATTTACTTGTCTTAGTTTAAGTTGGGAATAACAAGTTCTAAAAAGGTTATATTTTTACAAGTTTACAACCGATAGCGTCGTGAGAAAAAAAAAGAACCAACATAAGAAAATTATGAAACGGCATGACAAGCTTAGTTAAAAATTCGATTATATATACTTGATCACATTAAAAACCCATTCCCACAAAAGTGAGTTTTGAGCCTTTATTGAGCATAAAAATATACATATTTAGACTAAATGCTCATTTTTCGTTTCTTGTGTGAATAGCCGCTTGGTTCTTACAAATCTAGAACTTGCCACGACGATACATTCCCGGTCCTTACCAACTTAAACCCAAGTAAGTAAATGATGGAGGCATTAGGACTAACCATTTTTCTTTCAAAACCATTATTTTTCATTTTTTTACCTACCCAAAATCCCCCTAGATAGCCCCTTTGAGCCTAAACCTTTCATTTCATTACCCCAAAACCCTTTTTACCCACCAAAAACCTTTTTATTTTTCACCCTTTATTTTAGTAACAAGCTCGTTTTTTCGTAAACTCACCTTTTTATGTGACGATCAAAAAAAAATATATAAATTGATGATGAAGTCAAAAACAAACAAAAGCTATAAAAAAGCTTGTTTGGAGAAATACTTCAAAATAAAAAGTCACTAAAAACAAGGTATTTCACGAAAACCGACGCTTGTTACGATTTTCGCCCTTTTTACTAACCACTAACCAACCACCCACCTTTAACCAAACCCTAACCCTTCACCCCAAAAAGTCCTCTTGATATTTACAAAGGTAAAAAGTTAAAAAGGAGGAGGATTGATTGCTTGGCAAGCCCTATGGAAGGCGTAAGTTCCATGCCGCTCTCGAGTGATTCACTAAAAATATACACCTTCGGCCGAGTGTTGAGTGATCTCCCGTGAGGTATGTGAACTTGTATATAAATGGAATTTTAATAAGGCATGCTATGCCCAAATAAGTAATTTATCTTATGAAACGTTCAAAATAAATCATAACGAATAGGATTGTAAATAAATAAAAATAAAACTTATAAAGACCTTGGATTCCCGACACTCTAGGACAAGCTAAAACATTCTCTTCTACCTATTCCATTTGGGAGTGTAAGCCACATTTAAAGAGTTTTGCTTGAGGACAAGCAAAAGTTCAAGTGTGGGGGTATTTGATGTGTGTAAAATGCAACATATAAATCACATCAATTAAGGCATAAAACTAACCCTTTTTAAGTACTAATGTTGGAAAAAGAGTGTTTTTGTCTTCCTTTTGCATTTTCAGGATTAAATGAGCTCAAAATCACAAAAGAAGCAAAAAAGACAACTAATTCTAGCATAAATACAAGAAAAGGAACAAAAGTAGACTGCCCGGACCCTCAACGGCACTTCCCAAAGCAAAGGAGAAGAAACAGAGTCTGAACACGCCCCGTGTCCAGCGAACACGGGGGCGTGCCCAGGAAGCAGCAGAAAAGACAAACCAGTAGAAGCTTCCATCGCCCACCACGGGGCCGTGTCCAGCGGGCACGGGGGCGTGGTGAAAGTACAACAGGCGCATTAATTGTAATTCGCAATTACAATTAATGAAGAGAGAGAGTGTCAGACGGGCACGGGGCCGTGTCCAGCCTTCTGTTCAGCCTATAAATAGAGGAGCTTGGCTTCATTCTCTCTCATCCCTTGGCACACCACCTCTCTCACACCTCATCCACCACCCACCACCACCATAACACCATCATCCACCACCATCATCCATTGTCCATCATAGAGTGTGTGAGTCGTCTCGGGATCCAAGATTGATCGTAAGAGTTCTTGACAATCAAGGCCATGTTTGCCTAAGTCTCTTACATCACTTGGTGAAGACAAGTGTTTAGTATAATACTTTTTATTTTTAATCTTTTGCACTTTTTATTTGGTTTTGTATTAATGACTTTAATAACTAGTTACTTATGTTGAAGGTGATCTTTCCTTATCGTTTGTCCGTGGTGTCTTGGCATTATTTTACTGTCTATATAAAATAAAAGATTTTCACCATTCATATCTCCACGGTCTATATGGAGGTATGTTGGCTACCTGGTCGGGGGTTAAGGGAACGGTTTGGTAAGGGTCTTGCCCTTGTTCAGTGTTTAGAGGTCCTGCTTGGGACCTGGGTCAAATTTAGTAGGATCTCCTTCAATGCCCATAGGTATTGGATGGCGGGGATCCAAACTCTTTGACCCCCTCATAAGTTAACTACTATTAATACTATAACCCGGCTATTTAGGACTGTATCCCTGCTGACTCAGACTACTTAGCCGAGGGTAACGTCACCGCCAAAAGCGGGGCCTACCACAATATGCATTAATAACTTAATTCATTATCTTTCAATAATCCGACCCTTTAGGATTGTATCCTTGCTGACTCAAACTACTGGGTTGAGGGTAACGTCGCCTTCAAAAGAGGGGCCTACTACAATAACTAAGATAATCTCTTAAACAAGTGCAAAAGTGCGAAAATAATCAAAGGTTATACTAATACACGTGTCGGATCCAAGTGATTCATCTTGTCTATCTGTTTTTATTTTATTTTTATTTTCAGCATTTAGTTAGTTTTTATTTTTCTTAGTTTAAAACATTTTTCTAACTTTTTAATTTGATTAGACGTTGAGGATAAACCGGTACTAAAAGCTCTTGTGTCCTTGGACGACCTCGGTATCTTACCAACACTATACTACGTCCACGATGGGTGCACTTGCCCATATGTGTGTTTAGTGTTAGTGAATATCGTGTTTTATAAATTTAAAACTTGGCTAAAAGTGTAAAAAGGGCTTAAATATATATCAAAAATATAACACACTTCACGCACATCACCTACACTCTCTACTAGTGTAGTAAACTATCTCTGGATCATACAGGCCTTAGAGGCAGTGTCTGCCTAGTGCTGACTATATCAGCATGTTAAATAGGTTATCCGTTCATTGTGCTATTGTGCTTTTGTGCATCAAGGTTGTCACTAAAGTTCTGTATGTAAATAATGGAGTGACAGCAAATAAAGTATGATGCAAGTATGTACATGTATCAGTATTCAGGTAGCAGTTTATCCATAATTTCAAGCAAGCACAGTAATTAAGCAGTAATTAAATATTAATTAAGTCGTACGGATACCTGGTTTGGTGAGGGTTGTCACAAATTATAATTCCAGTTGCATGTATTCGATCCTAGATCACATCAACAACATGCAAAACATATCAACCATTAAATCCTGAAATCATTAATCATCAAAACCTTATATCAATCGATTTGGTTTACACCCTTAGACCGATTTGCGTGAACAACAAATCATATCACATATTAACATCATAATCAAATCAGGCACATGTTCCAAATTTTACAAGCATAATCTCAATCATAAAACTACTAGCATGGAACCCTAGTTATCACATAAGATCATAGCAACCACAACACCATGATTCATAAAAACTAGCAACAATAGAACACGAACCGTGATGCTCGAATAAGTAGGTTGGATCGATGGAAGGGACTTCGAATGGGGCTGCCGTCGGGTTTCCAAGGAGAGGAGGAGAGAGGGCTTAGGGTTTGTGTGTGTTGGTGTTTTGGTAACATATGAGGAATTAAACCCCAATACTATTAAGTGTAGGTGAATAAGGGAAGTGGGCCGAACCCAGCATTGGGCTGCCCTCATGGTCTCGAGTCCAAGTATAGTGAGCCGAGAGAGAGAGGTGTACGGCCCAAAAGGGCTTGTGCGGTTAGGACAAGTGTTATGCAACTATACTTATAGCATTCGCATAAAATCACGTAGCACATAATATAACAACGTCGTATCATACATTGAAATCAAGCACATCAATCAATCAAGTAACGTTCATGCAAGTTGCGTCAAAACACAAAGAAAGGTTCTGGAATACGGGTTGTCACATTATCCCCAAGTTGAAAGAAATTTCGTCCCGAAATTTAGCACGCGGTTACTGAGGAAGCTAGTTAAGTTGCATGGTTTTCCTGGGGTGTCACAAAGGTGTCCATTTGGTCGAAATAGGATCTTACACGTAGATATAACATAGAGCAGTTGATGGAAGAGCCTCTATTTCAGAAGACGGATTTGAAGAGAAAGATATTGTTGTGGATTATCTACACGTCCGTATGGAGTATTTGGAAGGAGCGAAACACCATAATTTTCAAGCAGGTGAATCGACCATCTAATTCGGTTGTGGAGATCATTTCATCTTTGTTTGGTTGGATTATTCATAGATACAAGCATAAAGAATGCAGTTGGGACTTCCAATCCTCTTTCATGTCTTCGATTTAGCCCTTTTCTTTTTTGTTCTTGCCATGTTTTGATGTCTTTTTTATTCTGCTTTGTATTTGTTTTCCAGCTCTTCGCCGGTGTGAAGATGAAAGGAAGAGACGAAACGAAGTGGGTGCCTTTCTACCAAAGTAATGTGCTCTCTACAACCTTTTTTATACTTCAAATGTATACGTATTATCAATGTTTTAAAAACCGGTAAATACCGGCCGGTTATACCGGTATTACCGTTTTCAAATGTAAATCCGGTACGAAACACCCCGGTAAATAAGTGAAACGGCATAAGGTTTGTACCGGTGGTAAAATCCGGTATACCGGTTTAAAAAGTAATACCGGTACCGGCCCAGGGTTATTTTAGTTTGGGTTGTTACTTATTTTTATTATATATGTTACTTATCTTACGTAATTTTTATATATTATGATTATTCGTAACTAAAAGTTCTTATTTAATATTGTATGAAACGAAAATAGTTATCCTCTAGTTGATGAGGATGAGATAATAGTGAATTTCATCTTTTATGAGATCGTAAACTATATGTATTCAATACTCAAATGCCTTAAACATATCATACACTTTCGTTTAAAAGAGTTTGTTGGAAGATTTTTTATTATCTTTTGGATTATTTTTTATTACGGATTTACTTTTGAATCATCTTTAATATGTAATCATGCATTTTTGGATTAACTTTTGAGTTGATGTTGTAATTTATTAAATTATAGAGTTAGCTAGTCAACCTGGTTGAACCGCTCGGTACAACCTGGTTCAACCGGTTGAACCATTATTTCGCCTAATCCGGTTTGATTTAAAAACCGGTTTTTAAAACATTGCGTATTATTTCTTACATGTATGTATGTATTTTTGTTTACATGTACTATATATCTAAAATAATACTTCATACTAAAAAAAACCACTCCATTCTTCTAATTGGTCCATAATATAATGATAAGTTGTTTAAGATTTTTATTTTGTCCATTGATTATTAACTGGTTTTTTGTATTGTAAAGAGACGTATGAAGAAATGATTAAAATGATCAAGCAGTTGAAAAACTATATTTAAGACTTGAACGTATGAAGAAATGATTAAACGGATCACTCAGTTGAAAAAAATATATTTAAGACTTGAACAATACAATACTATGATAACATGATTGGTTTGTTAAATTGCCATTAGATTCTACTTTAGAATTGATATATATCTAGTAAAGAATATAATTCATTAATATATTATCATTTTTATTATGCTTTGTTTAATCTTTTGATGATGATCAGGTTTGTCTACCTTTTGTTCGACAATCTTATTCATATGGTTCCATTGAGTACACCACTTGCTATTCTTCAGCTGCATCATGTCCCCACTCAAACATATCAAGTTGGATCCACAAAACAATTCTTCCAAAGATAGGTGAGCTTTTAAGAATGTTGAAGTTGTGATGTTGAATATTTATAATTATATAGCCAATTAAGATAAAATGGACGAAAAGAAATAGTGTTTGGATGATGTATGTTTCTTTTATTGGTGGGATGTGGTGGGCATAGGTTGATGTATTGTAGAATCTAAGACAAGAAGCTCTTGAAGGTACATGTGAATTGGAAAATAGCTTTCTTCGTAGCCAATTTCTTTATGAATCTGAAAAGAAGTTTGTAATTTGAGATAAGAAGCTCTAGAACGTACACATGAAGTGGAAAATGGCTCTTTTGGCAGCCAAGAATGAAAGTTTGGAACTATGACATTTCATGCAAAAATCCACTCATTAGTTTAGCTTCTATATTTTTAGTTTAGTCTTTGAAATAGGATAACAATTTAAACGTAATTTCATCATTTATTTATCTTTTCGTTTTATTTATATCAATAGTACATTGGTTGTTTTATTTATTTTATGAACATGAAAGTTCCATAATAATTTCTTTCAGAAAATTTCATTATGATCATCATAAACGTATAACGTTCTTTGTCAATACCTCGAAAACATATTATTTTGTCAAACCCGCAAAGTTCACAGGTATTAGTTTAAAGCCGTCGAAAACTTCGTATATAACAACTCTAATCCAATTTATTAAACAAACATCTTAGGCTCATGAGTCTATTTGAGTGAGCTTAAACAAACTTCATCTTATGCTAGAACTTATTTCAGCCTTCTCACATACGATTTTATAACAAATACATAACTAACTTATTCAAACATATAGACTAGCAACCGCTAAATTGCTCAATAAATTAATATAAAAAACAAACAATTTATAAAATATACCCCCCCCCCCTAAATGGTAAACACCTCTTTATTCATCTCTACATCACCAGAAACATCAGATCCTGTAGCCGCCATCGGCCATTTTATTTGTTTGAATGTGAAAAGTGAACAAATTAACGTTGTTTCGATGCATCCGATGACGAAATTGGCACAACAGTGACTGGACAGGTTGCGTTCTGCACCACGTAGCTGCTTACACTCCCAAGCAACACCCTGTAATATCATTTTTTTTTTTAATTTTTGGTACTCCGAATGTTCAAGAATAATATCATTTTTTTATTTTATTTTTGGTACTCTGAATGTTCAAGAAATTAAAGTTTAGAGTTAACTTTTATTTTGTTCCCTATGATTTGGGCATTTTAACGGTTTTGCCCTAATAGTTTAAAAATAGTCATTTTTCTTCCTGATTTTTCTAACTTATCATCATTTTGCTCCCCGCCTCTAACTCCATTCAAAAAATCCATTAACTAGAAAGGTATTTTGGTAATTTTATAGTTTTACCTAAACAAACCTATAACTTGTTTACTTACATGTATATAAGTAATTCTTTTCTGATCCCCATCTTTTCAACCACTCTTTCTACCGGCCACCACCATCCACAACCATCTACCACCACCTACAACTACCACCTTCCGACTACGACTATCGCGACTTTTAACTAAACGTTTTAATTGAACATCACTTTAGAAATAAGGATATGGTGGGCATAGTACCTAATTGTTTGCTTTACGATTTGTAATATTTGATCGTTTTGGGTTTTGATTTATTATATTTCTTTGAGTAAACTGCCATTTTGGTCCCTGTGGTTTGGTCACTTTAGCCACTTTAATCCAAAACTCAAACTTTTTGCATCTGGGTCCCTGTGCTTTCAGTTTTATTGCCATTTTTGTCCAAAAATGAAATCAGGTCATATTTGCCTTATAAAATCCTGCTATTTTGTCATTTTCCGCAAGGGCAAAATGATCATTTCTCTTTTATAAATTAATACCATAATCTATAAGACAAATATGACCTGATTTACCCCTGAGGAAAATGACAAAATTGCAGGATTTTATAAGACAAATATGATCTGATTTCATTTTTGGACCAAAATGGCAATAAAACTGAAACCACAGAGACCCAAATGCAAAAAGTTTGAGTTTTTGACTAAAGTGGCAAAAGTGACCAAACCACAGGGACCAAAATGGCAGTTTACTCTATTTCTTTTATTTGATTCCATGTCATCATGTTTTAAAAAAAGGTTAAATAAATGCCATGTAGGACTATGACCTGCTATTCAGGTAAAATATCTAGCATTAGAACACCAAAATAAAGTAGAATGATCTAATTAGAACAATAAATTTTATTAGTGACTTAATTAGAACACTTATAAAACTTCATTACTATTTTGTGGCATATTCCCAATATATTATAAGGATAACTATATAAAATATGTCTCGATAAAAATTTAGAAAAACTTTCGATTCCCACAGTTATTCTTTTATGCTTACCGAGTATTGTCCGAAAGAGTACGCATAAACGATGACAATTTTTTGACATGACTCAAACACGACACAAATAAAAAAAAATCAAATTTGAGTTGTGATATCTAACCCTTTTTATAAACAACTCATCATCAGGTGGCCAATAATTAAATAGGTTGTTTTTCGGTTGACACGTTTAACCCGTTTAATTAAATAGGTCAACCGTTGATCTATTTTTGACTCGCTTGACCTGATTTTTTACATCCCCCAACTCAATAACCTGATTGCTATCTGTATGACACCCTTAGATGATGAATGGGTTTAAATGAGTTGCACACGATTTAAATGTGTTCGTGTTAGATTTATATATTTTACACGAATAAGAAAATATAGTTTACGTTCAGGCACCTACCGGACACGCACTGGCGGCTTTGGTGGTGTGTGGGAGGACCTCCGCACAAGACCCGTGATTTCGAGGGGCACACCATTTAAAAAAAAACCAATATGTATATGGTATTTATTTTTATAAATAGTAAACACCTACCAATTCCAATATATGCCCATTTACAAATTATTTTTTATGGTTTACAACTTAGCTTACTTGGCATTAGGTTTATTGTGTCCAATACTAATTTGATTTTTTTTTAAATAATAATAAACATTACGGAAAGACACATTTTTTCAAGTTCGAACATGTACGTGAATTTTCAGAGACGCCTCCGCAGACACGTTTAAGTGTTTAACCTTAATTACACAATTTATACATACCTTTTTATAGCACCCAAACCTCTGCTTCCAACAACAAGAGCATCAAGCTTCAGATAATTCACAGCTTCACACAGCTTCTCTCTAGCATCTCCCCAATAAACCTTAGCCACCACCTTAACCTTCAGTGAAATCAACAAATTTCAGTTTATATTCTTAATTCAAAAAACATCATCTTCCATTGTTGTAACATTAATATAAACAAAAAATCGGTTTTACCTGTTTATCCCCGGAAACTGTGTCAAGCATGTCGAAAAGCTCGGAATCAGGTGTGATCCCGTATTTCCGGCACACTCCGGTCTCTTTCAACTCCACCAAAGGGATCAAAGCTGGATATCAATGGATTATCATCAAAAGGTTAGAGTAAAAATTCATCATACAGAAGAATGTAATGAAGACGAAAAAAACACCCCTACCCGAAACAAGTTGACGTGTCACTAGATAAAAAAAATACTTTCATAATAGATGTTGAATTTTTTTTTTTTTTTTTTTTGAATGAGTTCCATAAATGTTTAAATAAGTCACAAGCAGGGGCAGAGCTTAGTTGGAATCTAGGGTGCACCCGTCTCTCGTTATTTCGGTTAGAAGTGTAAAATTTTTAATTTTTTTCTGAAAATTTTAAAATTATATAGGATCGTCCTCTAATTATTTTGCCTAAATATTTATACAATATATAAATTGGTCTCATGACTTTTCGCCCCTGAAACTTTTGGTCAAGCTCCGCCACTAGTCACAAGGCTTGAAAGACTTACGTGATCCAGTGTCCGCGAAGAGTTTTTTATTGACAGGATCGGACTTGGGAGACAAGACGAGGAGGAGGACGAGGGTGTCCCCGGTTTGGAAAAGGTTATCAATCGCCCATTTTAACGCGGTTTTGCTTGTAGCCGAGTAGTCCATCCCGATCCCGATCATACGAGCCTTGGCCATTTTCGGTTGATTTTTTGAAGTTGATTTTGATTGATACCAAATCTTAGGTTTTCGGGTGGGTGTATGGGTCCAGGTTAAAGTGATATTTATAGGAGGTAAATAGACTGTGTGCCGCCAACTTATTTTGGTGGCTAGTTCATGTTGGAATGTAGTGTGTTGGATACGTTATAAAGAGGAGGTTCTGGAAGAAAGTAGATTATATAGAGGTGTTTGGATGGCTTTTTATAATGAAAAGGACTTGGTTTCTTAAAAGTTAAAAATAGATTTAATTACTATTTTCGTTCCTTTGATTTGTCAAATATCACTATTTCAGTCCATTAGTTTAAAAATTGCGGTATCAATCCCTGTGGTTTCACTTTTCTAAGTCTTTCAATCCATTATTCTGTTAAGTACAGGGACTGAAATGGTTATTAGGTGGATTGAAATGGTTACGTAAGTGAAACCATAGGGACTGAAATCACAATTTTTAAACTGACGGACCTAAATAGTGATTTTTGACAAACCAAATAGACGAAAAAAGTAATTAACTCTATAAAATATAATTATATAGAATAACTTTGTTTATGGTTTCAGTATGGATTCGGTCTCATCTTTTTGAGAGAATATAATAAAGATCACCCATGTTAAGGTTAGCTAGTTAATATTTCTGAAAGTAATGTTTAAGATCGCATAACATGCTTATCACCATGAATCATAACCTTTGTTGTATTACGGTTAATGCCGCATTTCTCAAGTGTCACGTTGGAAAACAATGGATTTACACTTTCTTGTAATAAGTAATACCTTTCGAAAGCTTAACGTATATGAAACCAATGTTTTCAGAATCGGACCGGACGTCGAATCAGTCTTCTTAGCGATTCAATGGTCCGACTGGTCAGACCGAACGTAAGAACCAGAGGCATCGTAAATATTATAAAAATTAATAGGGTTAAATTTGAAAAAAAAAAATATATAAAAAATCGGTTCAACCCTTCCAAAAACCAGTACGACCGCCCGGTTTCCCGATCCAACCGCCGGGTCACCGGTTCAACTCCGGTTCAATGCATTTCCGGCCCAATACCATGACCCGGACCGTCTCAATCTCCGGTTCCCGGTCCGACCGGCCGGTCGGGTCCGGGTCTGAAAACACTGTACGGAACTTCAAAATAAACACTTTAGTTGTCTCGGAAGTAAAAATTAACATTTGTGTTTATAAAATAAGAGCATTTGTAATGGGATTTTTGAGGTGTTGACAAACTCAAACCGCGTTAACAAACTTTGCAAATACAAGAAAGAGAGAGGGAGGAAAGTATGTGGCCACAAACATGAGAACAACATTTATATGAAATAGGGAGGAGTAGGGTTGTAAATGAATCGAACGAACACGAACAAGGTCTTGTTCATGTTCGTTCGTTAAGGAAATAAATGTGTTCACGAACGGTTCATGAACACTTACCGAACGAGATTTTATGTTCGTGTTCGTTCATTAAGGAAATGAGCGTGTTCGCGAACGGTTCACGAACACAAACAAACACAAATAAATTTGACGAACGCGACGAAGGATAAAGATAGATGGCCCAGAGAGTAGCACTCGAACTTGAATCCCTTATTGTGGAACAGAGGTCGATCGTATTCGCCGATGTAAATAATGAGAAATGATGCATAAACACGGTGAAAGTAGGTTTCCTAGTTTAATTATTAGGGTAATAAAATAAATAAAAGTTTAATAATATAAAAAAGTACAAATAAAATATAAAAAAGTACAAAGATCTTCAATTAAAACACAAACATACAAACATAAACGAATGCAAATTAACGAATGTTCATGAACATGTTCACGAACACGTTCACGAACAGCTTACCGAACGTTCACGAACACAATCGAACGAACGAGACCTCTGTTCACGAACACGTTCACGAACACCTTACCGAACGTCCTATGCAAATATACATCCCACTTAGGATGCTCACACGGTCATATGAAAATCATTTAAATTTTAATGTTTTTTTATAGATATGTTTATAAGGGAGAAGATCATGCGAGAACCACCTCTTATTGCGAGAACCACGAGAACCAATGTGAACACACCAAAAATGCCTAAAAATAGCTAAAAATCACACAAAAATTTTTTTTTAATATTTTTTATATAAAAATCGCTACTTTTCGAAGCAAAAAAAAATTAAAATTTTTTTTTTGGCCACTAAAAGTAGCGATTTGAGCATAAAAAATATTAAAAAAAAATATTTTAGATTTTTTTTTATTTTTTTAGATTTTTTTAGGTTTTTTTGGGGTTTAGTTTTTAGCATTTTAGCTTTGGGGGGGGGGGGGGGGGGTTAGGTTTTTTTTTTTTTTTTGGGTGGGGGGGGGGGGTTAGGTTTTTTTTAGGTTTTAGTTTTTAGCGTTTAGCTTTGGGGGTAGGTTTTTTTAGGTTTTTTTTAGCTATTTTAGGTTGTGTTTACATTGGTTCTCACAATAAGGGTGATTCTCGCATGAGCCCCTCCCATATTTATAATTAAATAAACAATTCCTTCTTCCTTCACCCGTCTTTATTTCATTTGCAGAGGAAATCGAGGTTCAATCTCTCTCCCCCCTCCCTCCCAAAAAAAAATCCTCTGATCTGCTTTGTAACTTGATCATGGCGTTTTCAGACAAATCTTGGCAAACTCTCATCCCTAATTTCCTATATTTTTCGTATTTAACCACCAATTTACTCTCAGCAACGCTCCATGTTAACTTGCATGTTAAATTTTCAGTGCAATTGTAACATATTATCTTTTTAGCACTTTTGTTCTAAGCATTATTAACTTATATAAAGTCTATGTTGCATTATAAATTTTTTAAATACTAGATACTAAATTATTAATTATCATCTAACAAAATTGTCTATCGTTTAATTAACTATCATACGAGTAAATACAAAATTATGTCACTAATCCCACTTATTCGGGGGTTGGGGGGGGGGGGGGGGTAGGGGCTCTCATCACTCACCACACACTCATTACTCACAACATCCAATCAAGTTCCGCCATGTCATCGAACATTGTTCCATCACTAGTGATAGAATTTAGTGGAAATGCACATCACTCACCACATAAACATCTACCATTAAAAACAATTCACCACACAAACATGTACAACGCGTGCTCACTATCACGCTTAATTCGTTCCACGCGTGATAACATCCACCGGCGGTGGTGTTCCACGCGTGAAAGATGGCCGACAACGGGTCGCCCTGTCCCCCCTTATTGTAAAAAAAAAAAAAGTTAAAAGAGCCATTTGGTTATTAGAATTCCCTTGAATTTAAACTAATTCGGTATAAGATCGTGTTTAAATGATTAAGAAAGGAATTTGAATCAGAATTCATTACAATCTATTGGTCGTTCACTTAACATCTGGATTAAATCACATAAAATGTCTTCATACTTCAAATTTGCTACTTAACAAGAAATCGGACCCAAAAATCATAAACTATTTCTTCAGAAAACAGTAATCAGTTAACAAAATGAAGTAGACTAAACCTTGTAGCAACAATTAAAACAGGTGGAATCAAACAAATCTAGAAAACAAAACGAATGTGAGAAATCGACTAACAGGACCAAAAAAGGAGTAATCGCCATGGAAAGGAGAGGCTCCGCGATTTAAACTTTAAAGGAGATGAATTGCACCACAAAACTGGAGAGGAAACCACTAACCAAATGAATCAAGTTGTTCGATGCAGCCGAGAACAAGAGAAGGGGGTGGGAAACAATCGCAACGAAGAACCAGAGTCAGTTGAAGAGTGGGAGCAAACTAGGGGGATGAACGTTAGGGTCAGGGTTTAATAAAGGGTATTTTTGTCATTTCAATTATGTACATTCTACTTTTTTTTTTACAAAATTACCAACCAAACACAATACGTTTTTTCATTGAAATTAGTTAAGCTCACTTAAACTCCAATTCCATCAAAAATTCTACAGACCAAATGCCCCAAGAGTTGTTAAAACATTAATATATGAGGGAAAAAATGAAAGGACTGATCATGGTCTGTTATTACTTCAAAAGGCTCGGTCCATGACGGCCCGATTCGACCCACTCCAGTTTTCCAAATTCCTCTTCACAAACAGCATTTCCTTTGCAATAATAATAATATTTAATAGAAAGAGATACAGAAATCGACAACAGTCGGAAAACAACATACGAGATTGAAAAGCAGATAACATGACAATATATGTCATGATAACCAGTAAATCTTGAAACTTGTTTGGCAAAGAGAGACCCCCAAATATCATAGCATATCGACTTCAGAATCTTTGAAACCGACTCACCATGAAGCAATCATCTGCATTTCAAGTGATCGATTAGGTGAAACCAGTTTTGTTGGTTTGATGAAGTTCATATATAGTTACTGCTCTAATATGATTATACAAATGATTTTATTATAACAGCAACCGAATAGTACGAATGAATATTAATTAATATTAATAGTACATACAATGATTATTTGCTCGAGAGTCTAGCTTTGAGCTCATCAGCGACGGCATCAATGAACTCTTCAGTGTTCAAATAATGCTCCCTACTCAGCCTGGGAAATAGTATTTAGAGATTTAATGAATAAAAAAATATTCACTAAATTAAATATTAAAATGTGACCTACTTAGATCCATGGATGATAAGTGCAAGATCCTTAGTCATTTTGCCAGATTCAACACAGCCGATACACGCTGCTTCTAATTTTTCAGTGAAATCCAGAAGCTTCGCATTGTCGTCCAACTTTGCCCTGCACAAATGTTAATGCATTTTTTTTATTATAGAATAAACTGAATTAAGCTAATCAGTAATTACAAAGGTTAATACAAACTCCATGTATTTTATTAAAAATGGTATAGTTTTTATGGTCATAATTAATACAATCAATTATTATTTTTTTGAAAAGGAATAAACCTGTGGGCAAGGCCTCGGGTCCAAGCAAAAATAGAGGCTATGCTGTTTGTGCTGGTTTCCCCACCCTTTTGATGCACCCTGTAATGACGTGTCACCGTCCCATGGGCTGCTTCAGATTCTATGGTCTTCCCATCAGGACACACCTAAACCACATATTTCGTAAATTTGAAATATCCACACAATATGAAGCACAGACAATTAATACGTTTGATTATCACTAGTACGACATAAACATGACTTAAGAAAATTACCAGGACTGATGTCATTAATCCAAGAGATCCAAACCCTGTAAATATAAAATCAAATCAACTCGTCAAACCATAAACCGTACAGAAGCTACCAACGATCAAAATATCTTTTTTACAGATTTTGGACGAATCAAATCAACATACCTTGAGCTAACATATCACTTTGGACGTCCCCGTCATAGTTTTTGCATGCCCATACGTAACCTCCATCACTCTTAAGAGCATAAGCAACCATGTCATCAATGAGACGGTGTTCATACCTGTAATTTTTCAATTACAAAAATGTTAAAAAAAAAAAAAAAAAAAAAAAAAAACATTATAAGAAATCCAGAATCCTGAAAACTTGTTCAGCTACTCACCATATGCCAGCAGCCTCAAACTTTGATTTCCAGTTACGTTCATAAACTTCTTGGAAGATATCCTTGAACCTTTATCAAAAAAAAAAAAAAAAAAAAAAAAAAATCAGTATTTCCGATGTTTGATCAGAGACCGCAGTAAAATATGATTAACATATTCATGACGAAATGTGATTAAAAGCTGATATAGTTTACATACCTTCCATCATACTTCTTAAGAATGGTATTCTTTGTGCTTAGATAAAGCGGCCATTTTTTCAAGTAGGCTGTGTTCATTGAGGCCTCAGCAAAAGCGGTAATGGACTAATCACAAAACGACATAAAATTTAGCCGATTATAAAAATGGGTTAACGTAAACGTAATTGGGTTGCAAAACATACCTCATCGGTGTTGTACATTGACAAAGCTACCCCACCAGCACCAGTGAAGTTGTAAACCTCCAACTCGGTGTTTTCACCTTCTCCTTCGGGAACTGAATGACAAGATTTGGGTTGTGAGTTGTGAATATCTCAAACGGGTCAAATGGGTAACGCAAGAGATGAAGAAGAAGATAACCATACCAAATACCATCTTCAGTTTTCCAGGTCCTTTGATCACTGCATCGGTAGCTTTGTACTGGTCACCAAAAGCATGCCTACCAATGCATATCGCCTTTGTCCATCCTGCAAGTAAAAGCCATTATAGCTCCATGCAAAAAAAAAAAAAAAAAAAAAAAAAAACATAACCCGAATTGGTAATCACCTGGTATCAGCCTGGGGATGTTTTTGCAGAGAATTGGCTCCCTAAAAACTGTGCCTGCATTGAGCAAAAATGGAGATAGTAACACCGAAACAAATCCATGAAATTAAATAGTTTTGTCATTTTTAACGAGTAACATGACTAACCGTTCAAAATATTCCTGATGGTCCCATTTGGACTCTTCCACATGCTCTTCAAAGTAAACTCCTTCATACGAGCCTCATCTGTAATGTAACAGTTTAAAATTTGTTATGATAAATAGGTGCTAGATTTCAAATACAGGTTTACAATTTGAATATACCTGGAGTAATGGTGGCGCACTTAATTGCAACATTGTACCTAAAGTTGTATTGAACATGTCAATTTGAGAGACAAAAATTAAAGCTAGAATGGGGCTCTTTGGCAACATCTGAATGGTTAAGTGATGAACCAGTAAGAGGTCTGAACCATTAAGTGCTGAACCAGTAAAAGATCTGAACCATTAAGAGCCTATATAATAATTAACCGTTCAGAGGCAAATATCTGACCAATTCAGATTGGAGGTCTTAACCATTCAGACTCTGTATAAATCTTAATCATTCAGAGGCAAATGTCTGAACCATTCAGACATCTAATCGTGAAACAAACAGTCTGAACCATTATGTGTTGAACCAGTAAGAGGTCTGAACCACTAAGAGGCTCATTAAGAGGTAAACAAACAGCCCCAAAATTACAAAAAGTAAAAAATAAAAACGAATATGTGGTAACAACAAGTATACATACTTTAGAGTCGCTTCAGCACTTTCTACGGTAACTTTATCATCAGTGGCGTCACGGTTAAGAAGGCCAAGGTCATAATACTTTATGTCCAGATCTAAGAAAGGAAAGATGAGCTGAACACATAGTCACAACTATAAAAAAATTAGCAATGACTATCACATAATAAATATGTTGGACTCAAAACAATTAGTATTACAACCTTATTCTTGATTGATTCCCAAAAGACACGAGTCATTTCATCTCCTGCACCAAAAAACATAAGCAGTTAGTTACAGGTCCGGTCACTTTATAGCAGCATTAAAGATAAAATTAACACTTAAAACAAGTTCTTATGCAAACCGCAATCTGCAAAAGAAAAGCATAGGTGGAATCCCAAACTATATATAAATGGTGATTTTGGAAGCTTAAGTCTAGGGATGGAAACAAGCTGACCTCAGTTTGTGAGCAGTTTTTCAAGCTAGAGCCCGGCTCGTTTATTATTTATTAATCAATTAATCAATTTATATAGACTTCTTTTAATTACTTTTATGTATATTTATAATTTAAAAATTATATATAACATAATTTTACATATAGTGTGAGGTTCATTCGGGAACACTAAAAAAGTGGGGAACCGGAGAACCATGCATTTAACATTTTAAAAAGTCAAGTTAACACGTTAAAAATCAAAATTTTTAAATGTTTTTCGGCGCTTTTCCTTATAAAAATGTGTAGAAGCTATTCCAATAAAAAACATTTTTTGTAAAATATTTTTTTAACTTTTTTTAAAATTTTGTATATATTTTTAGTTTTTGAATTTTTTTATTAAAAATGCTTCTACATGTATTCACAAGAAAAAACGCCGAATTAAAAAAATGATCTTTAACATATTAAGTTGAATTTTGAAGATGTTAAATGCATGGTTCCCAGTTCCTAACTTTTTTAGTGTTCCCAAATGAACCCTCCCCTGTATATATATATATGTGTGTGTTAAATAAAAGATTGTATAAATAATTTTTTTGTTTAGGCTAGCTAGTCAACTTAAACTCCATTAATGAAGCTCTGACCCGAGCTCGTTTATTAAACAAGCTTGGTTCCGACTCGAGCTCTCTCATATTCAAGTTTTTAGCT
The DNA here is from genome assembly GCF_002127325.2 of Helianthus annuus. Taxonomy (NCBI): domain Eukaryota; kingdom Viridiplantae; phylum Streptophyta; class Magnoliopsida; order Asterales; family Asteraceae; genus Helianthus; species Helianthus annuus. The sequence goes on along the minus strand of NC_035448.2, from coordinate 204,964,876 downwards.
CGAGCTCTCTGATTCAAATTTAACAGGCAGAGTATATACAAAATCGTAATTCCTGCTAAAACAACCATGACTAATGCTTAAAAGTAGAGTATCAACACAACGATAATCTGAACACAGAAAATGGACATCCTGTTCGTAAATCGTCAAATCTAATCACACTTCTTCATACACGATATATATATATATATATATATAGAAATCGAACACAGATGTGTATTTGAAAGAGTAGCAAAAAATATGTAAATGATTAGCAATCGATAATCAATCAAATCATACGTCAACGGTACAAGATACGTGCACGTAAATAACAATAATAATATAATAATAACACTAAATAAAAAAGAAAACACAAGCGAGCGATCTGTTTGATTAACGGAGATCTAAGTTGAATTAACAGATCGAAAAACTGAGTGAGGATGATAACTGGGTGAATGGACTCACCGTCCATCTCAACGATGGGATTAGCGACCTTGATCTTCTCGAAAGCCATGATTCACGATTGGAGATTTGTGTGTGCGCTAATAAAAGAAGCTCCGGCTGGTAACCGAAGTCGGAGAGTAAGAAACGGCAACTGTGAAGACAGAGACGGAGTTGGAGTTGGAGTTGGTGAGGGCAAAGAAATGCAGAAAATCGAGATTTTTATATTGGAGAAGCGGTGGTGGTGCTGGGCTCCACTCAACAACTAACGCATTAACCCGTAGTCACACTAATACCAAACGGTGCGGGCATGGAAACACGGGCTCATAAAACCACCCCGTGCCCCGCGTTATGAATATTGTTGTGTTTGAGGTTTGAGGATTTTTACCGGCGTGGGATAAATGTGTGAGTGAGGTAGAGACTCTTGGTTGCTAGATGTAGTTTAGGTTTGTTTTGATTGGTTGATGTTTACTTTTTCTTTTTTCATTCTCTTCCACGCCACTTTTCTACCCCGTGTTTTTTTCTCCACGTCACCATGTTGACGTGGTTGACACGTGTCTCTCCATGCCCTTCCTTCAAGCCCCTCCACACCGTGTTGGGAAATTTCATTTGTATCGCTTTGATTTATTAAGTTGATGATATGATATCGGCATAGGAATAGTAGCCGAAAAAGAAAAAACTCGAAAACTAAAATTTTAATTTGTTTAAAACTAGGAGAGACACTCGCGCTACATATACAACATTACGATAAATAAAGAAACTACATATTTGTTTTGTTTCTTATAAAAGATGTCTTATTTTGAGTACAATTCCGTTTTTATTAAAATTTTATATGGAACGTCAAGAAAAAAACTAACCGTGTATTTATTTTTTTCTAAGAAGATAATGAAAGCTTAGCGAAAAATAAAATTACTAATAAAATAAAGGCTAAATTGCACTTTTCGTCCTTTATGTTTCAGGGTTTTTGCAGGCGCTGTCCTTTAAGTTTAAAAATTACACTCAGTGTCCTTTATGTTTGCAACCTATAACATGCGGTGTCCTTTATGTTTGCAACCTATAACAGGCGGTGTCCTTTATGTTTGCAACCTATAACAAGCGATGTCCTTTCTCATAAACCCAGAAAGGACATAGAGTGTAAACATAAAGGACATAGAGTGTAATTTTTAAACTTAAAGGACAGCGCCTGTAAAAACCCTGAAACATAAAGGACGAAAAGTGCAATTTAGCCTAAAATAAATGGGTTAAATATGTATATAGTTTGTAGTATAAGGGTGGAAATCCATAAAAACGAATATCGCTCCCAATAATTCGATAGTAGAAAAACAATTATTTCGAATATAACTTTATTTTTTCAAAATACTTATATCCAAACATTGGGAAAACAAATAATTATAGACACATATTTAGGTTATTTAAGTTCACGTAAGTTATTAAATAAAATTAAAATACTAAACTTAAATGAGTTATCGACATGTATTAGACATGGTGTAAGAAATGAAATATTTAAGAAAACCCAAAAAGGGTTAATGCGACCATTACACTCCCTAGCTGCAAGCTCCTGAGCTATCACTGAGTACCTGCAAAGCATGCAGTAGGGTGTCAACATAAAGTTGGCGAGTACACGAGTATTCCAGTTTTATTTCCAAAAACATAAGTTGTTTGATTTCTTATTTATAATCATGTTATGGGAAGCTACCCCATCTGTAAGCTACTAAACTGCGTTATACCGAATACTAGAGACTGTCAAGTTGTGGTGCCCCTAGTCAATGTCTATCAAAAATAATTAATGCAATAGGACAAAAAAGGTAATAAAAAATAATATATATAATAAGACAAAAAAACAAATTTACTTAAATACCCTTTAATAATAAAATATTAAAAACATAATAACGCAAAAAGAATTTTATAATAGTTTTTATGGGTTAGGATATATTAGAAAGTTTATTTGGGTAGGAAACCTAGTAAGTAATCTTGACCATCTATTTAATTAATCAAGGGTTAAGATTAAATGAGTGATATTGAAGGAAAAAAATGAGGTGCGTGGGTTTATCTAGGGTAGGGCTGTCCAAACTGCTTGACGATCGAGGATCGCTCGACGATCGCTCGAAAAATGCTCGAAAACTGCTCGTTCGATTCCCGCTTAGTTTGTAAATGAGCCGCTCGGATCAGTTCGATTCAAATTCAATCCAAGCATGAGCAAAGGTCCGCTCGCTCGTCGATCGCTCAGTTTCGCTCGAATTATTTTTATTAATAATTAATATATATATATATATATATATATATATATTATGGATTTTAAAGATTAAAAGCCCAAAAAATATACTAGCCCAAAAGAATTAAAAGCATAAAATATATACTAGCCCAACTTAATAGTTAATATCAAAATCTAACCCTAAATCCCTAATTCCTAAAACAATACTCCTAAACTGATTGTTCGAATTCGAAGATCTGCATATCTATCGTCGCTGCCAGTTGCCTTTGCTAGACACCAAAATCTAACCCTAAATTTAGTTATATATTGCTTTTGTTAGTAAAGTGTTGAACATGTTTTAATTAAGTTAGGATTTGTTTTTGTTGAACGCAGCCTTATAATTCAATCGAACGAAAACGATCCACTCGACTTTAGTTAGGATTTGATAAAAACCGAGCGAAAACGATCCGATCGATTCAAATTCAATCCGAGCATGAGCATCACTTTTGTGCTCGGTTTTGCAAATTCGATCTGATCGGATCGGATCGGTTGTAATTCAATCCGAGCATGAGCAGACCCTCGATCAGATCAGAACGGTTCATGAACACCCCTAATCTAGGGGCATTCTAGTAAATCCAAGGCAATAGTTTCTCTCTCCTCCAATTCCCCCTCATTTTTTAAAAGTTAATAACTCTTTCATACGACATTATTTTTTTACAAAAATTACACCAAAAAAGAGCGTTTTTTTATCTTTAAAACGAGTATACTATTGCTATATTTTCGAAAAAAATTTTCGAAAACCCAGTTGCGTAAAACGCAATGGAAAAAAAACCTAAAAAATGACATTTTTCTAAAACTCAATGCACAAAAAACACAAAGAAATGTCTTATTTCTAAAACGCAATGGCCAGAAAACACAAAGAAATGTCTTATTTCTAAAACGCAATGGCCGGAAAACACTTAAAAATGTTTTTTTTTCTAAAACGCAATGGATTGAAAAAGCATAAAAATGTGTTTTACCTAAAACGTAATGACTAAAAACACTTCAAAAATGTGTTTATCTAAAACGCAATAGCCAAAAAACACATAAAAATGTATTATTTCTAAAACGCAATGGCCTAAAAACACAAAAGAAAGTGTTTTTTTTTAAAACGCAATGGAGTGAAAACACGTAAAAATGTGTTTACGTAAAACGCAATGAACTAAAAACACTTCAAAAATCTGTTTTTTCTAAAACGCAATGGCCAGAAAACACATAAAACTCTCTTATTTCTAAAACGCAATGGACACATAAAACTGTCTGTGAATTGAGGCCAGCCACAGGCTTTGCCCCTTGGACCCCGCCAAGGGCTGCCGCCCCTTGGACCCTGTTCCCAGGGGCGCGGGCGTTGCCCCCGGACCCTCGCCAAGATCGTAAAACGCAATGACTCAATTCAAAAACTCAGATCGTAAAAATGCAATTCAAAAAAATCTTACATAGATTGAAGCCGATTTCTTCAGATTTTTTCACCGATTGACGAAATTTGAATGTTAGAAACACTTATCAGCGATCAAATCGAACGAATCGAGTGATTCGCTTCAAAATCACATGAAAAAAATGAGATATCGTATGAAATTAAATTTGGTTTCTTCAAAAAAGCTGAAGAACACGTTGATCGGGTGTTTGAATCATTGATTGGTGATGAAAATCGCACTATAATGTAGTGATTATTAAGATAGAAAGTGAAGAAATGGTTGAAGATGATGAGTTTTGAAAATGGTAGGTTTTGAAGTTACTGAGGAGAAGAAGGAAGAAGAAAGGATATGATTGACTAAAATACCCTTACTCTTTATTTTAAATTTTGCCACATGTCATAATCCTATTGTTTCATATCCTTTCTAACCAAAATAAACTTCTTATTTGATCCTCACCATAGTTTTTATTACTTTTAATTTCATCTATCCATCAAGATCTGATAGTTAGAAAATGGTTCTTGTACTTCTCTTAACTGAAGATGGTTTTCATTTTAACGGACTCCTGCATAATATATACACACATTAAAAGCTTTGTTTTTTATTTTTCAGTAAAAGCTCTTAGAGCCAATGAGCTAGTGATGGAGTGGTAAGGGAGAGACCTTGTGTTCCAAATGATCCAAGTTCAATTCCTACCCCTAGCATTTAGTTTCTGCGGCACCTGGTGATGATGGGAGACTAGGCGAGTAGGCGGCGATCGCTAGTTCGATCCTTGAACTGAGCGGGTTTTACCTCACCGCACTGTCGTGCCTTCGGGCGAGTGTTCACGGGCTTCGGCCCTAGGTGAGGGTTTTCCCCGGTTCGGAAGGCGAGTGTATCCCGATGTGGTGAATTTCGCCAGTAGCCCATTTGGAGGATTCGTTGGCCGTTCAAAAAAAAAAAAAAAAGTAAAAGCTCTTAGAATTTAGATCTTTTGGTCAACAAATAAAAAAGTTGAATTGGCTTTTAAGATAAAGATTTGGCCATTGGCGGCTTCTGGATGCCCAAAGCGACCACCTGGCTTGTTCATACACGTCTCCCTCCATAAAATCTCCTTATCATCCATAAAATCTCCTTATATCGAACGAAATTTTTTTCAGTTTTGATAAATTAACTTTTTTTAACAGATTTCTTTTAAAGTCCCGATCACAATACAGGTATATATAGATATAAGGGGGTGGGGGTGATCACTAGTGATGAAATTCATTCACAAATATCCAATCATATTTCGCCATGTCAGCAACCACTATTCTATCACTCACAAGCATTCTTTAATGGCGGTGATCATCACTAGTGATGGGATTCCAATGTACAAGTATTAATACACAATGTACAAGTCATACACATACCTCAATAATTCTTCAATGTGTGATATAAACAACGCGTTAATCCTATCACTCGTTACCAAAGTGGTGGCGGTGGTGTTCCGTAAAAAATAACGAGTGATGGGGTGGCCATCACGGACCACCCCCACTCCCCTAATAAATGAATAATTTAACAAAAGTGTAATGTTCTCAGGTTTTTAATATGTTGTTATATCTAACTTACTTAGGCTGGTGGGTGTGGTTTAACGCCACCCCGCCACCTCAGCCACAATAACGCCCCGGGGAGTCATCGTTGACTTAACTGATACTTCTTTTTGTTGTACACTAGTAGATGCCCCGCCCGCGTTGCAGGGCGAGGGCCGAATAATTCTCAACCAATTAAAAAAAGACTACTATAATTGGGAAAATAACAAAAACGATGATAAGATGGTAGTAAACCAATTAAAACAAAAAACCTTAATACTTTTGGTTAAAAAAAACTAAAACGATGGGAAAAACGTAATTTTTAACTGAGGGCCAAATTATAAATTTAATTCGGTGATAAATTGTAAACTAAATGGACCAACGGGGGAGTGCCAGGAAGTTACCGGCACTACTGTAGTTTTACACTGTGAGCAAAATTGTAATGTCACCAGGAAAACAAACAAAAACGATGGGGAAAATGTAAAGTTAAGTTGAGGGTAAAATCGTAACTTGGATGTGAGAAAAAAAACTAATGGCAAAACTATAAATTTATACGGGGCAAAATCGTAATTTTGAACCAAGGGCAAAATTGGAATTTTTAGCCAGGAGCAAAAGCGTAAATTTTTTTTTAAGTGGGGGTAAAAACATAATTTTGAACTGATGGAAAAATCGTTTTTTTAAGGGAAAAAAAAACTAATGGCAAAACTGTAAATTGAAATGGGGCAAAATCGTAATTTTTTAACCAGGGGTAAAATTGAAATATTTAGCTGGGAGCAAAAGCGTAAAATAATTTTTAAGCGGGGGCGAAAACATAAATTTGAACTGATGGCAAATTCGTAATTTTAAATCAGGAAAAAATCGTAATTTTATTGGGCCAATAAGGGAGTGCCAGACAGGTGCCTGACACTGTTACACCTGCCGCCCTTTTTGCCCAATTGAAGGCCTTCATTATTACCTGCTCACGTGAACCACTTCTTTTTGTAGTTGTAGATAGCGGGGGCGAAAACATAAATTTGAACTGATGGCAAATTCGTAATTTTAAATCAGGAAAAAATCGTAATTTTATTGGGCCAATAGAGGAGTGCGAGACAGATGACTGGCACTGTTACACTTGTCGCCCCTTTTCCCCAATCGAAGGCCTTCACTATTACCTGCTCACGTGAGCCACTTCTTTTGTAGTTGTGGATAATTGTGTGCTTTTATGATTAGTACCACATGATACTTCTTTTTGTTGTACATTGTGTACTTTTATGATTAGTACCACACTAGTTTTTATACCCGTCACGCGTTGCAATGACGCCGTGTACATGACGTGAGAAATTATAGACTACAATCAATCCGTCTCGTTTTCAAACTAAATTTACACCGAAACATAGAGTAATTTGAATTCATACCGTTGACTGAAAATTTATAATATTTGACTCGACTTATTTTAAAAAAACAACGTCAAAACATAGACCAACTTAAAACGGACATAATTTAAACATGTGCGGTGACGTCGTACACAACGTGATAAAGTATAGACTACAATCGACCATTTTCGTTTTCGTACTAAATTTACATCGAAACATATAATACCTCAAATTTGTACAAAACAATTTATAATTAACCCGATTCATTTCCAAAAAAAAAATACGTTAAAAAACATTCAAATATTTAATTTTGGTGTAAAAAGAAGTTAAAGAAACATTAGTTAAATAATATGATAAAATTAGTGTGTTAAGTAATAATAACCTGTGAGAACTATAAGTTAAATAATAGGATAAAATTAGTATGCTAAATAATAATAACCATAGGAGAATTATTATTAGATAATATGAAAAGATAATAGTTAGTGATGATGGCATGTGAGGTGTAAAGTTGAGTGTCAAAACTCAAAAGAGGAAAACTCTAACATATGTCTTGATTAGAGTGTAAAAAGATAATTGAGAAATCTGAAGGATGTATACTGGACAATCAAAACATCACCGACCTTTGTTTATAAGAATATATAAATTTCATAATTTTCATTCATTTCCCTTAGAACTTAGTAAGTTTTGAATTTCTTCTTTTATAATATAAAGATTTTATCACCCCTAACTGTTGAGTATTTTTTTGCTGACGTGGCATGGTGATGTGTAAAAGATTTATATTTTTTAAATCTATTTTTTCTATATTTTGATTAAATAACAATTGTTTTTATAAAACCCCAACCCCACCCCCTCTGTACCACCACCATGATCTCCACCAACGACCACCACATCTTAGCCATACACCACTGTCACCCTCACAACTCCACCCAAATCACCTTCCAATAAAAAATGACAATTTCAACTTCTCATTCTCATAAATCATCAATCATTGCACATAACGGATTCTGTTCCAAAACCCTAATCTTCCACAACCTCAGACCACCACTATCTCTCCCTCCACCTTCTTCCCCTCTATCTGTAAACGATTTCATCTTCTCTCCTCCAAACCACCACCACAACCACCATCACTCATCGACGCCGCCACCACCAGCTGCCACACCATCCTATACCCGCCATACCGTCAATTGTCCGCCTTTTAATACCCTCACATGTTAAAAAATGGAAAGTTAGTACCCTAGGATGTGATTTTAAACTATTAGTACCTTAAATTGTTACTTTGTATAAACCACAGGGACTAACTATTTAATTAACTCTAATGTTTTATAAACTTCCAAATATAATCAAGGTTTAGATACGTCTTTAACCAATTGAATTTGAGTTTTCCTTTATACGTTGCATTCGTAAATTTTTTTGAAAAAAGAACTTAATATGTAATTGTATTCTGATATATAAATTATATTGAAAACGGAGTTATATTCAAATTTGATATCGTAAACTATACGAGTGTCAGTATTGTACTAGTGCCGTAACGAACTAAACCAATACCAACTGAAACTGAATTCCCGTTGCATAGCGCGAAAAAAATCCCATTAGTTGAATATTAGAAAGCCAATGAGCCGGTGGTGGAGTGGTAAGGGAGAGACTTGGTGTTCCAAGTGACCCTGGTTCGATTCCTACCCCACCAATTTTGAAGGTACCTGGTTATGATGGGAGACAAGGCGAGTAGGCGGTGATCGCTAGTTCGATCCTTGAACTGAGTGGGTTTTACCTCACCGCACTGTCATGACTTCGGGCGAGTGTTTATGGACTTCGGTCCTAGGTGAGGGTTTTTCCCGATTTAGAGACGAGTGTATCCCGATGTGGTAAATTTTGCCAACAACCCATTTAAAGGATTCGTTGGCCATTAAAAAGACAAGTTAAATAATTAGAAACCAAATGATCTACTTCGAAAATCTAAATCATGAGATCATATATTACTCGATGATTGAGATATCATTCTCTAATGTTCTTTAGCTTCATGAAAGTTCCATGATAAATACTAGAAGTAAAAAAATGACTGATCTAGTTTTGTTTTTTAAGTAATAAATTTTTTTTTACTTCTCGTACACAACTCATAAAGTTATACCGTATTTTAATGTATGAGTGAAGGACATTTTAAAATATCTAAAAAGTAAGATTTTTTTTAGTTTAATGCATAAGGTACACGATAAAAGGTAAATTAGTCTTTCAAACACTAGTTATACTTTAACCCTCTCATTTTAACTACATTTTAATTCTTTCATCTTTAACCAAGTTATGGATAATTAGTTAGTAATTAAATTTTATTTCCGTATAAAAAAACTAACTACACTCACGATTTTTAAACAACCATAACTTCTTCGTATGTTAATATTATTTAAAAACTACACACAAAAAAAACATTTTATTATCCTTAATTTGAGTATAGTATAGATATATTTTTATTAATTTTTTTACGTTATATGATTAACAATTTCTGTGAGTGAGAATAATTGAATCCTTAGCCCAGAACAGATGAAACCGGACCTGAATCAACCAAAAACTAAATTAACTGGAAACCGATTAGTCGAATACCGATTATCAATTTTTTATAGCCTCATTTAACCAAAATTAACCAAACCGAACCGATTATTCATATTTTTATATCTTTCTAGTTTTCATACATCGAGTTCATGTATTTCATATTTAATAACTTCATTTCATGTATTTATATTTCCATATTTATAAATCTATTTCATGTATTTACACCTCAGTTTCATGTATTTATAAGCAAAAGTTTTATCCCAAGTTTGGTTTTACTATTAACTAAAATTAAACGAACCAAATAAAAAACCGTCAATATAACCAAATAAATCGAACTGATTGGCTGAAAACCGATTGGTTAATAAGATAGACATACCGATGACTTTGGTTCAGGATAATAACTTAATTGATCGAACCATGCACACAACAATGAAGTGGACTGACTCATGACTTCGCTTATGATGTATATATATCTCGGAACTGATAATTCTGTGATAGTCGAAATGGCTAATCTTTGAGCAGAGAAATTGTTTTTCGGACTAACCGCCGGGGAATGGTGATGTTTGTTGATCAAGTTGCTGTCGGGACTAATGGAGAAGACTATACATCTGTTATTGTGACTGAAGAGGAAGAATGTGTATTTTTTTTGTGGAAGAATGTTTCTGAGATCTGAATGTGTTACTAGATGATTTGATCCGATGGATATTTTCTGATTGTGGAGATTACCGTTTACACTGATCAATCATTCAGGAGTGTGCTTGAAGACGATTACAGAAAACGGGATTTCATATTTTCGTGGGTATTCATAGACTTGGATTCAAAGTTTCTATTAATTGTCGGTTGGGTTTTTGAAGATTAAGAGATTGAGCTGGAGTGGTAAATCAAAAACTGGACACAGATGTCATTAACGTTGAAACAGGGTTGTTGCAAAATTAGTTTCAAGTTGATGATTATTTGTGAAGATTACAGTTAAGCAAATCAGAGGAGGTCAGGTGTCACACCCCAACCGATGGCGGAAACATCGGGGCGCGACACTGAGCAAAACAGATTGTCCAGAAGTTTCCATAACAACCACGATTACCAATTATTTAAGCATCATGTCCCATACCATTACATAACAAGTAGCATAGTTATTACAGACAATTCAAAGACAAATAGTTCTGTTCCGACAACTCAGGTTCAAAATAAATAAATTGTTTTTGGTTTGTTTCTAGACTTCTCCCAACTTGATTCCACTAAAGCAGGTAAGCACAACATCCTAAGCATTCAAACACCTGTCACATACGTTAAAATAAAGGTCAATACATATAGTGTAAAGGTGAGCATACAAGTTTGATAGATATAATAGAGTTCGAAATCGTTTACGCATAACCAGCATGTAACGTGTATAAAGTGAAGGCAAGTAGGTTATCGACAGAGAAATATGCACAGACGTGACTGTGGGTTGTAGAATGCGCAACACATATCCCTACTGGGATATGTGAAGTAAAGCCCTTAACAACCCCTGTCCACGACAGGTGCTGAGTCCAAACTATAGTACTATCGTTGCTAAGGTGTCAGGCAACAATCACTATGTTAACATAACATACAAGCATTCATCGAATAACACGTAGCATGCAATAACGGTTAGCGTAAAAATAGTGTTTGCGTTGTGTGTCGATTGTGATTTAGAATAAGTAACGTATGTAACACCCAAAAGTGCGTAAAGCAAAAAGGGATCGAGTATACTCACAGATTGTGTTTAACAAGTAAACACTCTCTTGGATTGAAGGGAGCGCTGAGAGAGATTAGCCTGAATAGTTAACGATAGCATAAGCGATGAGCGGCGCGTAAAACGGTGCAAGGGTGATAAGTGTCGGATGGTAATCCGATCGGATGGCAATCCTGTCACACCCCCAAAATCCACCTGCGGAGTACTACCGCTTGGAGGAGTGACTGACCAGGATCCAGCCACCAATCATATTGAACAGGCATATAAGTAGTTATAAAAATCCAACCAATACAATTGGTGTTCAAACAAAACATAGTTTAAGTTGCAAGCGGAAGCATAAGATTTAAAACCAAAACATAAGTTCAATTGTTTCCAAGTTTAACATGGCACACAACTATCCATGTCCCACAACGACTCTCCTCCGTGCAAGCTCCAGTTAAGTACCTATGGTCCTGCAAAGCATGTAGTAACGAGTCAACAACAAGTTGAGTGAGTTCACAGTTGGGTGGTTCGTTTTAGTTTGTTTCGAAAACAGTTTCCTTTATCTGGCATCCTGCCGTGGGGGTTACCCCATAGTTGAAAAACGTGACTTGTTTATTCCCGGTTACTCTGGCATTCCAGCCGTGGGGGCTACCCCGTGTTAGTTATCTGGCATTTCAGCCGTGAGGGCTACCCCATGTATACACTAGACTTGTTACCATATCGACTGCTGACTGTAGTCATGTTTATGTGCCCTGAAACTGTCAATGTCTATCATCATTGACGTGCCCCAGATCCATTAGTTCACGCCCGTCCTCTGCGGCACGGTGTGAGGTTTGTCAGACCTAAATACCGCTATCTAACTAATGACCCGCTCGCCATTGGCCGCGATTAAGTCGATATAAAAGGAGGGACTTCGTGATAGAGTTTTGGTCTAGTACGAGTTATCTGTCCGTGAGGACGAGGAATTACATTCCTGCACCATTGTTGTCCTACCCAAGGAGGACGAGGAATCTACGTTCCTTAACCCCATTCCCAACCCAGGGAATCCCATGCTTTGTAGAGGATGTGAACTCACCTTGGTTTGCTCGGCAGATACACAGAAAAGTCAATCAAGTTGTAAGTGGTCAACTACGTCCTAACATAGATACCATTCAAGTCAGGTTCGTATCCAAGTAGTGCACGTATGTTCTACACGTATACTAGCAAGTTGCATACAGGTATTATTCATGGCATACACGTATAAACATAGCGGTTTACAATAATACCTACGAGTTGAACAGTAGCACGTATACAAGTAAGCAAAGCCCAAAAGTCCGGCCCAATCCTAAGCCCGTAGCAATGCAAGTCCAAACAGTGCATGACATACACAATTAACAATACACAGAAAAGTCATACATTCGGCCCACTAACCTAGGCCCGTAACAGTGTGAAAGTCCAAATAGCGTACACATGTGCGTGGTCTCGAGTCGAGACTGTGCGGTCTCTAGTCGAGACTGTGCGGTCTCTAGTCGAGACTGTGCGGTCTCGAGTTGTAGCTTACAAGTTCTCGAGTCGCAATCTGAGGAGGTCTCGGGTCATGCATGTATTGGTCTCGAGTCGAAATTGGACTCGCAAGCATAGTCTCGAGTCATGATGTTTGTGTGCTGATGAAGCATGGTCTCGAGTCGAGACTAGAGGTTCTCGACTCGCAACCTTATGTCGAAACCGTGATCTCGAGTTGACGTATGGTGGTCTCGAGTCGAGACCGAAGGTCTCGACTGGACATCTGCTGATTTCCTGACATATGTACTAAACCAATAGAATTACAATTTCATGAGATAATGTACTATCCAATAGTATTTCATAAACATGTTTCCTTGTCTACTACTAACCAAAAACGGATCAAACATAATGATTTTCAAATATCCACAACACATTCATATCATATTCAACAAGTTCTTCATATATTCATCATGTTCATCAAATATTCATAACACAAACAACCCTTATTCGAACACATTTTGCATTTTTCGGACAAGAGTTATAATACCTAAACTAGATATCATGCTCATATTGCAAACAAAACATCTATTCTAAAACCCTCATGAATCGGATTATCATTCTTTCATCCCACAAGATCTATACTTTTACTAAAGAAGTCATGTTCATCATCAATGTTGTAACTAAGCATGTATTGTCTAACCATCAAGAACTCATTAAACACCTTTGTCATATTCAAACAATGGTCATGGTGCATTTTATCACATAATCAATACCCTAATCATGTATGAAACTTAACAAGCAAATATATTATCATATGACTTCATCATACATAACTATCAACCGAAACATATCATCTTCAACCGAAATATCACACATAACATAAGTCACTAACCGGTTTGGTTTTCAAGGGAGATCTTTAAGCTTGAACCGTGAGCTCTTGTGTTACCGGTTGGATCCGAGAGAAGGATGAGAGGGGAGGTGATGTTTGATCCTTAGGGTTTAAGGTTTTCTAGAGAGAGAGTAGGGGAGTGTGTGTTGTCCAAAGATGGTAGTGTTGGCTAACAACAAGGTTATATACTAGCTTCAAGTGATGCACCCTAATGGGTTTTCGAACGGATCAAATGGCCCAACCGGCCCATATGTTGCACTGTTCACTCGAGACCACATGGTCTCGAGTCGAGTTCTTGTGTATCGGGTCTCATACATACTAGCATACATATAAACATAACATATAATCACGTAGGACGTTCACATATATCATTACACCAACACGTCGACTAATCACATAACGTTTCAAGTAGGTTACATCGAGATACAATGAAAGGTTCTAAATTTCGAGTTGTCACAAATCCGATCGGATGGCCAGTCGATTGGATGGCAAGTCAATCGGATGTCAATTCGTTCGGATGGTCATCCGATCGGATGGCCATTCGATTGGATTGACATCTCGTTTGGTAAGGATGTGTTTGTGTATGATGGTTTGCCTTTTGAAGTTTTCGTTATAGCATTTTGAAAACAGAGAAGTATCTCTACCTTTCAGGTCGATCGATCGAACGGCGGTTCGATCGGGTGACGATCCGTTCGGCGAGGTATTCCTCAGAGAACACGTTCACAGCAGTGTTGTCACTCGATCGGATGGTCTACCGATCGGGTGGCAATCCGTTGGAACTGACCGTGCATTGAACATGTTGAAAATTGTTTAAGTGTTGAAGTCCCAAACGTCACATGATCGGATGGACGATCGATCGGATGGCAATCCGAACGGACGGTAATCCGTTCGACGTTCAGTTCCTTTAAAAGTTGAAACAAAAGTTTAAGTGTGGAACCAAGTGTAAGCCGATCGGATGGCTGTCCGATCGGATGGCAATCCGATCGGATGGCAATCCGTCCCAACGACCTGATCGTCTTTGACACTTGATTGTTTTGATAGTTGATATCATCATAGTCAAATAATCACAGTTCCATGCACAACGGAAGTCTAAAGTAATAATACAAACCGATTCGAAAGTATAATAAAATATTACACAACGGGTTGTAAATGGATCCACAGGCGGATCTAAAACAGAAAGAAATATTGTTCAACAGATTTAAAGTATTAAAAGCTTGCAAGACTCTTTATTTAATACTCGGAGTTTCCAGCCCATTACGCGTAGTACCTGCATTTAACCTTTTTGAAAAATACGTCAGTTTACACTGGTAAATATAATTAACTGACTCTTTTGAAAAGTATTTATAAAATTTGGTTGGATGCACAAGGCATAAAATCTTTTATAACTCGGAACAATTATTTAAATATAATATTGTATACAGATTTATATGTTTGTCGTCCGTTCAGGACCCGGTTAAAAGAGCTGGATTAGATTAATAGTGTGACAACCCTAAAAATTTCGGGTATCCGTACAATTAATTTATATTTAATTAATGCTTAATTACTGTGCTTGCTTACAATTGTGATTAAACTGCTACTTGAATTCTGGTACATACATATACATGCATCATACTTTATTAACTGTCACTCCATTACTTACACAGAACTATAGTGACAAACTTGATGCATAATAGCACAATGAACGGATAACCCAGTAAACGTGCTGACATATCCAGCACCAGACAGACACTGTCTCTAAGGCCAGTATGAGCCGGGAATAGTTTACTACACTAGTAAGGAGTGTAGGGAAATGAAGATTGTAGAACTGCGTCACTAGGTGATAGTTATAGTGACCGGATGTGCCTAAAACATGTGTTAAATATAAAATTCACAAAATTCAGCATTTAATATGACTAGTAAAGTGCAAAAACATGGGAAAATAATACTAGACATTTTCCAAAGTATCGGGAATTCATCGTGTCACTAAAAATAATATTAAAGACACTTTAAATGCTTGTATAGCACTTTAACGAATCAGTATCCAACCGAACAACCGGACTTTACCCGGAACATAAAAATATTGTCAATGACACTGTTTTTCCTTTTTTGAGCTAGTTAGGGTCCCCGAATACCCTAACACCCGTTACAAAACACTACACACTAGTAACTAGTTTAATCACCTAATTAAACTAACTAGTTACTAACTAACTAGTTCAAAACCAATCAATTACCCTTCCCCTATAACCGAATCGGTCCCCTTAGGGGACACACCCTTACATTTTGTGATTATTATATTAAGCTTTGTCTAATATCTTGAAGACACAAGGTCTAATGGTTAATGCATGGGTGGAGGTTAATTATAAGAACCTCTAGATCTCACTCATCCTTATCATCTTCACAACAACAAACCTCAAACACTCTCTCCCTCTTGCTTATGTTCGGCTGCCATCATTCCACCACCATACCACCACCATCAAAGTCTTGTTCAACCATTTTCTACATACACAAAGGTGCAAGGGATCATACAATGAAGCGTGGTGTGTTCGGAAGCTCAAGGACCTCTCTCATTTTCTTTTAACCATCACATTTCTTCACTTGAACTCTCCTAGCTTTGTGCTAGTGGTAAGCACTTAGATCCTTGTATTTTACTTGTTATTTAGGTGGTTAATGATGTTTAAGAATCAAAAACATAAGAACTCTAAAGAACATCATCAAAGTCTTGAAGTTTAAACTAACTGGAGAAGATGTATGGTTAAATGATGTTGAAATCATGATAAATCTGAAATAAACAAACCATAATCTGTTGTAACAGACTTATGATCTGATTTTAATCGTTTAGAATGAATGGTAATCGTATGCGTACTTTTTAATGGCACTTATACTATAAACAGCTTGCTGAATTGCCTTTTCAGCCGACTTTAACTGGCTGTAACAGGGCTTTAATAAAACGAAAAATGTATTTTCTGAAGTCTGGGTTTATGTACTATGAAATACGGTTCTAATGGCACCGGAATCATAATTTTTGGACTTCGTTTACTATTTTTATAGCGTCGATTGGTAACAGCAGCTAAAGCTGCATTTTTACAGCAGTAAATGAGAGTCATATTTTCAGTCATAACTTGATTTCGGTGTAGGGTTTGATCATAAAATTTACACTGTAGATGGTCACTGTTGTCGCCGTGATCCTCCAACTGGAATTTCGTAAATCGGACTCTCGGTGAACTTTTAATAAAATATTCCGTGAACTCCAGTCAGAAAAAGGTAAATCTGAATGCAGTCCGGAAAATGAATTTCTACAAAATATTGGTGATGATTTGGACCCCGATATTTTTACACAATAATATTTGGATCGTATAAGTTATTTTGTAAAAATTTGGGAAAGTTTGGAATAAGATAACTATTTTATTAAAATATCCGAAAACAGCTCAGTTTTGTATATTAAAAACTGTAACGATATAAGTAGTATTTAGCATGTCTAAATGTCGGGATGGTTATTTGAGAACGAGCTAACATGATTTTACAAAAGAAAATGATACGCTTGTAAGCGTGGACACCTCCAGTTACAGAGGGAACTCTGGCGAAATTTTTCCAGAAATATAACACTTAGAAATATTTTGGTGACAAGTGTTATAAATATATTTTTAACTTGTTTTCTAAAATATAAATTTCGCCATGATTTTTATTACAAAATAACCAAGTGTCGGAGGTAGATTTTTGTAAAGGAAACTTGTTAAATGTATATTGAGAGTATATATTTCATAATAAAACGTTGGTGTGAGTTCATGATCATTTTGTGAACTGTATATATTATTTTTAGAGTAAAAATAATATAACCCGAATACACTGAGAAGTAATGACTCCAAAATAATACCAACGCCTTCACAATAAACATTTAAGTTACATTGGTATTGTTTTTACAATGCGAACTCTAAAATGTAATACGCGCGTTTTCGGAAAATACTCTTAATGGTGTATTTTGACAAAGTATTATTTTGGGGAAATTGTGTGAAGTAAAATATAATATTTTTGGGAAAAATATATATATTTTGGAATTTATATAATATTTTTGGGAAAAATATGTATATTTTGGAGATGGAATATTCTAGATAAACCAATTAAAATACATTTATTTAAGTGAGACTTAATAATATATTTTTGGAATTATAAGAACGCACATGTATAAATATCCCCATCCTTGGGAAGGAAATACGCATATACGATACTTGAGAAGTATAACTCTAAATTAGTTGTCTAACTATTATTCCAGAACTAAATACAATTATTATGACCTTGAATAATACCAGAATCGTAACTCAAAAACACAAATACTAAGACAAGGCACTACCCGTTCGTCTAATAGACAATAGACCATTGTAGGTAGTCGTGATTGCCGTGGAGATTTGGGTTACGAGTACGAAGACGCAAATACTGTGAGTTCATGTCCCCCTTTTCTCTTAACTGTTTTCAGTTTTCTAAACTGCGGGGGTGAAATACATGTTACTATGATTACGAGTACTTTTACACATGGTATGATTAGCGTAAGGAGGGTTACTACTTAGATCATGTGAGTGAGTAGGCGGGAACTGAAGGCCATTAATCCTCAGAGTAGGACCGAGGGACAGTAGCGATAGATATATCTGGGTGTAGCGAGCCCAACCCCTGAGTTCGCTGAATGAACCAGGTGGTGACTTGGTACCCGACGCAAAAATCTGCTAGGTTTGAGTCTTCCTACTGCACTTCACACATATCATTAGCTTTGCAACCCAATGGTGATCTCTTTTTCCTTATTTGCTACATACCAGGGATTTTTATACATACAGACATTTTTACAACGGGTTATACATACCCACTTACACATGAACTCGCTCAACTTTATGTTGACTTTTCAAACTACATGTATTTCAGGAAACTAATGGATCTGGCACGGTATGCACGTATTTTCAAGCTGCGTTTGAATAAAGAAGTCATCCAGGGTTTAGAAGATGTAACCTCTTCCTGGACGGGTTACATATCCCTAAACCTAGTATTGTTTAAAGTCTTTTGATAAGTCTTCATGAACTCAATTAAATCATGTTAAGGTTTGTAACTTATTTTGTGATCGTTAAAAATGGGATTTTTCTAAACTTTATTAATGGATGAATATCTCATGTTTTTATCATATAACATTGTTATGGTTGTTGCTATGGTATTAAAAAGCCACACCAAATAAACCCACGCTTCCGCAAAGCCAGGGTGTGACAGCTTGGTATCAGAGCCTCGATCATAGCGAACTAGGATTCTTTCTCAAGTCTAGACTATGATCATCAGGGCTCTCACGAAAACGTTTTCAAACACTTTCACATTGCATACACTATACGTCCAGATCCAGGGAACAAACCTTTTTACAAACAAAAAGGCACAAATACACATTCCCAAATTTAAATTTATAATTCAGTCTGGGAGGCTGGGAAATTAGTCTAGTGGGACTAGGGAGTTCAGTCTGGGAGGCTGGGAAGTTAGTCTAGTGGGACTAGAGAGTTCAGTCTGGGAGGCTGGGAAGTTAGCCTAGTGGGACTAGAGAGTTCAGTCTGGGAGGCTGGGAGGTTAGTCTAATGGGACTAGAGAGTTCAGTCTGAGAGGCTGGGAGGTCGATCTAGTGGGACTAGGAAGTTCAGTCTGAGAGGCTGGGAAGGTAATCTAGTGGGACTAGGAGGATCTGTCTGAGAGGCTGGGAGGATAGTCTGAGAGACTAGGAAGTTCAGTCTGAGAGGTTGGGAAGGTAATCTAGTGGGACTAGGAGGATCAGTCTGAGAGGCTGGGAGGATCAGTCTGAGAGACTAGGAGGTTCAGTCTGAGAGGCTGGGAGAATAGTCTGGGGAAGACTAGGATGATTCTTGCTTGCACTAATTGAGACTTACATGCTTATTTGATTTAAGGTTGATGAACGTGCATATGTGATAATTGTTCGCATATACTAATTATTAACAATTACTATGGATATACATGCTACGCACCGTCACACATGTCACGAGTTATCAGACATTGATAACCCTACGACCACCGCCACAGATAGTGAGACTACATCTGCGCCAGAGACAATTACGTCAGATACTGAGAGTGATCCTGATACGCTAAGGACGAGGACGACTCCTAACAGTCCGTGCTACCAGATTTTGGTGATACTTCATCTTAGCTGATGGTTTCTCTGACAAGAGTCTTTCTGTCACTCTTGTTTCAATCTATGACCACTCCATCACTGGTCATCCCGATGATGGACACACCATGGCTCCAATCCTCGATGATGCGCCTCCTGCGGACACTTCTACTAAAGGTTGACTACTCGACAAACAATATAAGACTACGTTGGCATGCTTATCGATGGTCCTCCTGCCGACGCCCATAGCGATAGAAGATTAGACGAGAACACTGTTACTAACTTCACTTCTTAAAACCCCTGTTAACAAGCCATCCTCTGATTCTAGCATGCATTCAGACTCCTTTGAGTCTGTGATACCTGCAACCTTACAAACAGCTGGATTACAGCATTCTACTACTTATACAAGACGATGATGTCATGGCTGCTGCTCTATCCCCTGCTCGAGACACCACACCGTTACACGACCCAGAGTCCACTCTTGAGCTAGCTTCTACACCTTTTGGGTCAGCTTGATGTTGCGCCTGCTGAACCTACACCTTTACATGATCACGATCCTGTTTCTTTTTGACCGGCCAGACATTGCACCCCTTACATCTACCTGCAGCGGACAATCTCCTCATTTGTTGAGATGGTTGTTTTTACACCCGCAACCGCTGACATTGCTCCTTTCCCCTATAAAGACCGACTTCCATTGCGTCAAGGTGCCTATAGCTTTCTTTCAGAATATAACTGCGCCCCGGGAAGGTACTTCAAGTCAGCACCTGCATAACGATTCATCTACTGCAACAGCGTTTTCCCAACTGCACAGGTCGCACCATTTGCTACATCCACCTCTACAACACCGGACGAGCCACTTTGATGGATCTTACAACACGTTATACTGATTTTAGACCCTTGCCATCCCTCTCAATATGGAGGCTGTACACAGGATGAGTGCTCCTGTAACATTAACTACAGTTTAAGGATATGAGTCGCAGAATGTTGGAGCTTGAGCTGACGCCACAATTGGCAACTTCAAACGCAAAACATTACGTAACCGAAAACATGATTTGAGTGTCTACATCACAAGACAGCATATTGTTTGAAAAGTTTATGTAAAACACCACGTCCTCCACCCTGTCTATCACCAACATGCTTTGATCCGCCACATACATCAAGATTCCTTTGTGCTCGTGACCTTTGCTATTTTGCCATTCCCGGGATTCTGATGCCCATTTCTTTACTGTCGAGCGGCAGAGCAGATAATTACCTCAACATATATACAAACTCGAGGAGGGACTCACGCATGTTAACAGTTTACTTTTCTCCTCCACCTCAGTCACCAGTATAGTTGGTTTCTGGATTATGCGGATTGCATTACGCTTGGGTAAAGACACTAATGACAAGCCGGGATTGCGGAGACTTTTGAGGACCACTTCTGACTACGTAATTTTGATGCACTAATATACTTGTTGGACAAGGGTAGGGTGACCTTGTGTCCCTTCTGCTGTGATGCGTTTTGTAAGACACAGTGATTGTGGCCGGAGGAAAATGAAAGCCCGATCATCTTTAAACACGCGACAATACTTATGACTAATGACTAACGAAAAACTCCGTCGCTATGTCCCCACTAAGCACGCTGTTGATCTACATATTTGTGCTATAACTATAATGCTACATGCTTACTTGCTACATTTACTAGCTGTGCAATACTTATGATGATATGTGATTCAATGTTATAACGACTGCGTATATGCATATATGTAATACACCCCTGAGGTCTTATTCGTTGAATAAAGACTTGTGTGCTCGCGTCCTTCACAAGACCTGACCTAACCGACTTTCTTCTAGGAAGATGTCGACTCAAGGGAACACCAATATCAACCACCCTCTACCTACAACAGAGGCGGAAATGCGAGAGCGCCTCTTACAGGCCATCGCATGATACGAGGCCCGTCGCTCCGATTGCAGCGGAGGTACCACAGGAAATAACACCCCCAACGGCTGCACCTACAAGCAGTTCCTGGACCACAAACCTCGAGAGTTCGACGGCACCGGGGGTGCCTTAGCCTTCGTGCGCTGGGTTGAAAAGACGGATTCTGTTTTACGATTGAGCAAATGTAACCCCGAACATCAGGTCACGTATATAGCTGGACTATTGGTGGATGAGGCTCTGTCATGGTGGAATCATCAAGTTCGGACAATGGGCGAGGCCGCTGCGTATGCTATGACGTGGGACGAACTGAAAGATCTGATGCGTAAGAGATATTGCTCGAGGGCAGAAGTCCAGAAGTTGGAAACAGAACTATGGAACTTGAAAATGGAAGGACCAAAGATAGCGGAGTATGTGCAGAGATTTAACGAATTATCACAAGTTACTTTACTCCTGGGAGGACTAGAGTTTAAGAGAATTGAACAGTTCATAAGGAGATTGGCACCTCAGATTCTAAGGCTGGTAACAACATCTAAACCTTCAACGATCACCGAGGCTATCGACATAAGCGTGGCGCTCACGGAAGAAGCAGTTAGACGAGGAGAATTTTCCACTGCGGAGGAGAAAAATGAGACTGCTATAGAGGCATCTGGGGAAAACAAGAGAAAGCTCGCAAATTTCAAGATGGTTACTCGGGGGAGTAGCAAGAAGAAGGCCAAAAAGGGAAAAGACTACGTGGGTATACTACCTAAGTGCGACAATTGTTTACGTTATCATGTCGGGCGATGTAGATATGGGAAATGTGCTAAATGTGGAAAGAGGGGGCATCCTAAAGAAACTTGTTGGCAAGGTACTGAAAGTAGAAATGGAGGCCAAGACGGTAGTGAAAATCACGAAGGGGACAACGACAATGAAAATTGTCAGGGCAGAATAAGTGATAAACAGAAACGTACTCAAGGTTGTTTTTACGTTGGAAGCAAAAAGCATTTCAGGAAATATTGCCCTAAAAACAATCAGGCACAAGGATGAAAGCTCCCCACCGGAGCTAGGGAGACACGCCAGGTACTCAAGCATGGATATCGGTACGTCCTGAATTACTCAATGTTATGCATCTGTATTGCCAAATATTGTTGCAAATTTTACGATTCGCACCTCTAGGGTTCGAGAGTATAATTGGTTTAAGTAGCGAGAAGTAGATATTCCAGTACCCATTAGAACTAGCTTAGGGGAAGCTAGTGGAAACCAACGCAGTAACTTTAATCGGCAAGATAGAACCCGGAGAGCGTAAGTTTACGCTAGATCTATTGCTTGTTGAGTTGGGAAGCTTCAACATGGTAATTGGATATATTAGTTGGCAAGCGGTCGAGCGGAGGTTGATATCCGCACCTCGATGACGAATGAAGGAACGATTGTGACTCACGAAGCAGGATACGCCACCACCGATCACGAATTGCTTAAGGCATGAAAGTTGTTGTGGGAAGGATGTGTTGTTTTATGGCTCATGTCGGGGACAGGAGGAGCCGAAGAACTAAAACTCAAAGATACCCCCGTGATCGGAGAATATCCTAGAGTCTTCCTCGAAGACTAGCCAGAATTATCTCCCCAACGACAAGTCGAATTTTTGCATCGATTTGATTCTAGGTGTCGCGCCTGTAGTCAATGCACCCTGAGCGACTTACACCTTCGGAAATGCAGGGATTGACAGTGAAGTTTTGGCAGTGGATAGAGAAGGAAGATAACAGACCAAAATTTCCATTTTTGGGTAACCCCATTTCTTCTCGTCAAAAAGAAGGATGATGATTTTCAAATAAACATCAACTACCAAGAGCCGAACGAGCTAACACACGAGAGTCGGTGACTCTTACAAAAGGTTAACGAACCTCTTACATAACTGACCATGAGGATCCAACTACTACTACACGACTGATCGGCGATCGAGCGTCGTTAGCAGTGAAATTCAGGAAGAAAGTATACCAGGGCGAAATTGTGGGACAATGACTTGCTCTTAGACATAGACAAAATGGTGCTTCCTACACAATGTACAAACCAGATCCACACGGGATACAAAATCTGGAGAATCTAGAAAACTTATATCTAGGACCTTTGGGAACCCAGGACCAAACTCGTAAGGGTTTTACTTAGGAACCATATCTGTCAACTCAATCAAACATCATTAACTTGACAAACTTGTCATATCAGTTAACAAAACCGAAAGTACTTAAATTTTCTTCCGTTGAAGTCTTCACTTTTACTTCTAATGAGTAGATATTTGCATTTCTACTCCCCTCAAAGTAGTTGCATCACGTTAATTTTCTTCGCTGAGAGCGGACACACACCTATTTCGATACTTGGTCATTCCTTCATTTTAGCAAGTACTCATTGTTTCAATACTCGGAAACTTTCATGACACACATGCATCATTTGCTACGCATGTGGTTTTGTTTCAAACAAACACTTCAATTTAAATATTACCTTGCTAAGTCTAATTGCTGATTCGTGATTCGAACGACCTACATTACTGTTATTGTTGACTCTTTTGTTATCAAGTCAACACACTTTCTTGAAAACCGCTTTCTTTCAAGCTACGTTTAAGGTTTATGTTTGCTACCATGCCAAGATTCCCTTGTTGATACGTACGTTTCTTGTCGGGTTACGCCGAAACTAAGTTCGATTGCCTGAACTTATCCAGTTCACATGTTTGATTTGAGACGCCATATGATGTATTGAGAGCATCATATTCTAATACTTTGGCAAAGATTCTTTTGTTTCGAGTCATAGTAGATTCGGTTTGTCTATGACTCCACCAAATCGTTGATTGATTTCGATACCTTGCAGTGATACTTTCACAGAACTGAAGCTTGCGCTAATTGGGTTACTCATTTCATACACGGATTTAATTGCCTATTTACTTGTTAACAACCCACTTTGATACCCACGATCGAAGCAGTCTCAACACAATCGTGTGTTAAGACAAAGGTACATATATTCATTTCGTAAGCACCATGTACCTCCTGACGATTCTTTCGTTGTCAATCAAATGCCTTACAGTACTTAAGACTTTTTCATCTTCGATCAAAACAGTGATACTTCGATGTTCCATATTCAACCAAAAACTTTATGACATTGTGAAAATCAATTCTCCAGGCTTGTGTCGGTACACTTTCATCTGATCTCAAACACGGTGAACTTGTTCAATCACCGCTATCATGGAATTATGTCATTGCGACACCTTGTGGTGTCATTACAGACTTGTAGCCTGTGCTAATCATGGTCAACCGTTTCACGCAAAAATACATAAACTTTTGTTGACTTGTCATTTAGACATTCCTGATGCAACTACAAATCAAAGCAAGGATACACCAGATTCGCTTGTGTTCACACGGCGTATTCTCGCCATTCAAAACGTTCAACGCACTGAATCTTACCATTCGTCTACTTGGGAGTTGACAGATCAATTTACTATTTCATTTGAGTTGTTGATTTCTGAATTTATATAGCGGGTGCTATGTTTTGTGAAAACTCGCTTGGATACTGCGATCGATCGTTTGAGAGTCTTATTAGTCAAGGCTCCTCTTTGAGGAACCCCCCTGCTAGCTGGATTACACTAGGCTATACGTCAAGTACGTCTTGTACTTCTGACATCAACTGCTATGAGCACACACCTTTTTTTTAACCCTAGGGTTCGGGTTGTTATATATTCTTGGACTCACCAAATGTGAGTAAAGTTTGATTCGGTTTGATGATTACCTACCTCGATATTATTATGTACATACACGTGTGACGAAACCATAAGGGGTTAAGGTAGTACAAATTTCGAGTACGAAATTTCTTTAACGGGGGGAGAATGTGACAACCCTAAAAATTTCGGGTATCCGTACAATTAATTTATATTTAATTAATGCTTAATTACTGTGCTTGCTTACAATTGTGATTAAACTGCTACTTGAATTCTGGTACATACATATACATGCATCATACTTTATTAACTGTCACTCCATTACTTACACAGAACTATAGTGACAAACTTGATGCACAATAGCACAATGAACGGATAACCCAGTAAACGTGCTGACATAGCCAGCACCAGACAGACACTGTCTCTAAGGCCAGTATGAGCCGGGAATAGTTTACTACACTAGTAAGGAGTGTAGGGAAATGACGATTGTAGAACTGCGTCACTAGGTGATAGTTATAGTGACCAGATGTGCCTAAAACATGTGTTAAATATAAAATTCACAAAATTCAGCATTTAATATGACTAGTAAAGTGCAAAAACATGGGAAAATAATACTAGACATTTTCCAAAGTATCGGGAATTCATCGTGTCACTAAAAATAATATTAAAGACACTTTAAATGCTTGTATAGCACTTTAACGAATCAGTATCCAACCGAACAACCGGACTTTACCCGGAACATAAAAATATTGTCAATGACACTGTTTTTCCTTTTTTGAGCTAGTTAGGGTCCCCGAATACCCTAACACCTGTTACAAAACACTACACACTAGTAACTAGTTTAATCACCTAATTAAACTAACTAGTTACTAACTAACTAGTTCAAAACCAATCAATTACCCTCCCCCTATAACCGAATCGGTCCCCTTAGGGGACACACCCTTACATTTTATGATTATTATATTAAGCTTTGTCTAATATCTTGAAGACACAAGGTCTAGTGGTTAATGCATGGGTGGAGGTTAATTATAAGAACCTCTAGATCTCACTCATCCTTATCATCTTCACAACAACAAACCTCAAACACTCTCTCCCTCTTGCTTATGTTCGGCTGCCATCATTCCACCACCATACCACCACCATCAAAGTCTTGTTCAACCATTTTCTACATACACAAAGGTGCAAGGGATCATACAATGAAGCGTGGTGTGTTCGGAAGCTCAAGGACCTCTCTCATTTTCTTTTAACCATCACATTTCTTCACTTGAACTCTCCTAGCTTTGTGCTAGTGGTAAGCACTTAGTTCCTTGTATTTTACTTGTTATTTAGGTGGTTAATGATGTTTAAGAATCAAAAACATAAGAACTCTAAAGAACATCATCAAAGTCTTGAAGTTTAAACTAACTAGAGAAGATGTATGGTTAAATGATGTTGAAATCATGATAAATCTGAAATAAACAAACCATAATCTGTTGTAACAGACTTACGATCTGATTTTAATCATATTAGAATGAATGGTAATCGTATGCGTACTTTTTAATGGCACTTATACTATAAACAGCTTGCTGAATTGCCTTTTCAGCCGACTTTAACTGGCTGTAACAGGGCTTTAATAAAACGAAAAATGTATTTTCTGAAGTCTGGTTTATGTACTATGAAATACGGTTCTAATGGCACCGGAATCATAATTTTTGGACTTCGTTTACTATTTTTATAGCGTTGATTGGTAACAGCAGCTAAAGCTGCATTTTTACAGCAGTAAATGAGAGTCATATTTTCAGTCATAACTTGATTTCGGTGTAGGGTTTGATCATAAAATTTACACTGTAGATGGTCACTGTTGTCGCCGTGATCCTCCAACTGGAATTTCGTAAATCGGACTCTCGGTGAATTTTTAATAAAATATTCCGTGAACTGCAGTCAGAAAAAGGTAAATCTGAATGCAGTCCGGAAAATGAATTTCTACAAAATATTGGTGATGATTTGGACCCCGATATTTTTACACAATAATATTTGGATCGTATAAGTTATTTTGTAAAAATTTGGGAAAGTTTGGAATAAGATAACTATTTTATTAAAATATCCGAAAACAACTCAGTTTTGTATATTAAAAACTGTAACGATATAAGTAGTATTTAGCATGTCTAAATGTCGGGATGGTTATTTGAGAACGAGCTAACATGATTTTACAAAAGAAAATGATATGCTTGTAAGCGTGGACACCTCCAGTTACAGAGGGAACTCTGGCGAAATTTTTCCAGAAATATAACACTTAGAAATATTTTGGTGACAAGTGTTATAAATATATTTTTAACTTGTTTTCTAAAATATAAATTTCACCATGATTTTTATTACAAAATAACCAAGTGTCGGAGGTGGATTTTTGTAAAGGAAACTTGTTAAATGTATATTGAGAGTATATATTTCATAATAAAACGTTGGTGTGAGTTCATGATCATTTTGTGAACTGTATATATTATTTTTAGAGTAAAAATAATATAACCCGAATACACTGAGAAGTAATGACTCCAAAATAATACCAACGCCTTCACAATAAACATTTAAGTTACATTGGTATTGTTTTTACAATGCGAACTCTAAAATGTAATACGCGCGTTTTCGGAAAATACTCTTAATGGTGTATTTTGACAAAGTATTATTTTGGGGAAATTGTGTGAAGTAAAATATAATATTTTTGGGAAAAATATATATATTTTGGAATTTATATAATATTTTTGGGAAAAATATGTATATTTTGGAGATGGAATATTCTAGATAAACCAATTAAAATACATTTATTTAAGTGAGACTTAATAATATATTTTTGGAATTATAAGAACGCACATGTATAAATATCCCCATCCTTGGGAAGGAAATACGCATATACGATACTTGAGAAGTATAACTCTAAAGTAGTTGTCTAACTATTATTCCAGAACTAAATACAATTATTATGACCTCGAATAATACCAGAATCGTAACTCAAAAACACAAATACTAAGACAAGCCACTACCCGTTCGTCTAATAGACAATAGACCATTGTAGGTAGTCGTGATTGCCATGGAGATTTGAGTTACGAGTACGAAGACGCAAATACTGTGAGTTCATGTCCCCCTTTTCTCTTAACTGTTTTCAGTTTTCTAAACTGCGGGGGTGAAATACATGTTACTATGATTACGAGTACTTTTACACATGGTATGATTAGCATAAGGAGGGTTACTACTTAGATCATGTGAGTGAGTAGGCGGGAACTGAAGGCCATTAATCCTCAGAGTAGGACCGAGGGACAATAGCGGTAGATCTATCTGGGTGTAGCGAGCCCAACCCCTGAGTTAGCTGAATGAACCAGGTGGTGACTTGGTACCCGACGCAAAAATCTGCTAGGTTTGAGTCTTCCTACTGCACTTCACACATATCATTGGCTTTGCAACCCAATGGTGATCTCTTTTTCCTTATTTGCTACATACCAGGGATTTTTATACATACAGACATTTTTACAACGGGTTATACATACCCACTTACACATGAACTCGCTCAACTTTATGTTGACTTTTCAAACTACATGTATTTCAGGAAACTAATGGATCTGGCACGGTATGCACATATTTTCAAGCTGCGTTTGAATAAAGAAGTCATCCAGGGTTTAGAAGATGTAACCTCTTCCTGGACGGGTTACATATCCCTAAACCTAGTATTGTTTAAAGTCTTTTGATAAGTCTTTATGAACTCAATTAAATCATGTTAAGGTTTGTAACTTATTTTGTGATTGTAAAAAATGGGATTTTTCTAAACTTTATTAATGGATGAATATCTCATGTTTTTATCATATAACATTGTTATGGTTGTTGCTATGGTATTAAGAAGTCACACCAAATAAACCCACGCTTCCGCAAAGCCAGGGTGTGACAAATAGACACGCCACAAGTATAGGCTCACAAGAGAGTGAGATACCTTTTTTACATACGCATCTGTCAGGTGTATGCCTACACCCCGTGCTTAAGCCGTGACCATTTCTAATGAATGAGCCGAGGATATCCAGGACATGGTCATTAACCCCCAAAGGCATTGCATCAAACAAAACATATTAAAACGGGTTATCTCAATGATTTAACCACTAATCGATTAAATATTCAATACCTGACCAAGCGGTATTATTATAATACCGTATCCTAAGCCCGTATAACGGAAAATAAGTTAGAAGTATTTACCTGAGCTAAAATGTAATTTTATTCTCAACCGTTGATGCGTGTGAAGTGTAATATAATTTAAATATATATTTAAGCCCTTTTTACACCTTTAGCCAAGTTTTAAATTTATAAAACACGATATTCACTAACACTAAACACACATATGGGCAAGTGCACCCATCGTGGACGTAGTATAGTGTTGGTAAGATACCGAGGTCGTCCAAGGACACAAGAGCTTTTAATACCGGTTTATCCTCAACGTCTAATCAAATCAAAAAGTGAGAAAAATGTTTTTAAACTAAGAAAATAAAAACTAACTAAATGCTGAAAAATAAAATAAAATAAAAACAGATAGACAAGATGAATCACTTGGATCCGACACGTGTATTAGTATAACCTTTGATTATTTTCGCACTTTTGCACTTGTTTAAGAGATTATCTTAGTTATTGTAGTAGGCCCCTCTTTTGAAGGCGACGTTACCCTCAACCCAGTAGTTTGAGTCAGCAAGGATACAATCCTAAAGGGTTGGATTATTGGAAGATAATGAATTAAGTTATTAATGCAAATTATGGTAGGCCCCGCTTTTGGCGGTGACGTTACCCTCGGCTAAGTAGTCTGAGTCAGCAGGGATACAGTCCTAAATAGCCGGGTTATAGTATTAATAGTAGTTAACTTATGAGGGGGTCAAAGAGTTTGGATCCCCGCCATCCAATACCTATGGGCATTGAAGGAGATCCTACTAAATTTGACCCAGGTCCCAAGCAGGACCTCTAAACGCTGAACAAGGGCAAGACCCTTACCAAACCGTTCCCTTAACCCCCGACCAGGTAGCCAACATACCTCCATATAGACCATGGAGATATGAATGGTGAAAATCTTTTATTTTATATAGACAGTAAAATAATGCCAAGACACCACGGACAAACGATAAGGAAAGATCACCTTCAACATAAGCAACTAGTTATTAAAGTCATTAATACAAAACCAAATAAAAAGTGCAAAAGATTAAAAATAAAAAGTATTATACTAAACACTTGTCTTCACCAAGTGATGTAAGAGACTTAGGCAAACATGGCCTTGATTGTCAAGAACTCTTACGATCAATCTTGGATCTCGAGACGACTCACACACTCTACGATGGACAATGGATGATGGTGGTGGATGATGGTGTTATGGTGGTGGTGGGTGGTGGATGAAGTGTGAGAGAGGTGGTGTGCCAAGGGATGAGATGGAATGAAGCCAAGCACTCCTATTTATAGGCTGAACAGAAGGCTGGGCACGGCCCCGTGTCCGCTGGACACGCCCCCGTGCCCGTCTGACACTCTCTCTCCTCATTAATTGTAATTCGCAATTATAATTAATGCGCCTGCTGTACTTTCAACACGCCCCCGTGCTCACTGGACACGGCCCCGTGGTGGGCAATGGAAGCTTCTACAAGTTTGTCTTTTATGCTGCTTCTTGGGCACGGCCCCGTGCTGGCTGAGCACGGGGCGTGTTCAGGCTTCTGTTTTCTCTTCTTTGCTTTGGAGGATGTCGTTGAGGGTCCGGGCAGTCTACTTTTATTCCTTTTCTTGTATTTCTGCTAGAATTAGTTGTCTTTTTGCTTCTTTTGTGAATTTGAGCTCATTTCATCCTGAAAATACAAAAGGAAGACAAAAAACACTCTTTTTCCAACATTAGTACTTAAAAAGGGTTAGTTTTATGCCTTAATTGATGTGATTTATATGTTGCATTTTACACACATCAAATACCCCCACACTTGAACTTTTGCTTGTCCTCAAGCAAAACTCTTTAAATGTGGCTTACACTCCCAAATGGAATAGGTAGAAGAGAAAGTTTTTGGCTTGTCATAGAGTGTCGGGAATCCAAGATCTTTTTAGGTTTTATTTTTATTTATTTACAATCCTATTCGTTATGATTTATTGAGAACGCTTCATAGGATAAATTACTTATTTGGGCATAACATGCCTTTTTTAAAATTCCATTTATATACAAGTTCACATACCTCACGGGATAAATCACTCAACACTCGGCCGAAGGTGTATTTTTAGTGAATCACTCGAGAGCGGCATGGAACTTATTCCTACCATAAGCTTGCCAAGCAATCAATCCTCCTCCTTTTTAACTTTATACCTTTGTAAATATCAAGAGGACTTTTTGGGTGAAGGGTTAGGCTTGGGTTAAAGGTGGGTGGTTGGGTTAGTGGTTAGTAAAAGGGCGAAAAGCGTAAAAAGCGTCGGTTTTCGTAACTCACTTTGTTTTTAGTGACTTTTTATTTTGAAGTATTTATCCAAACAAGCTTTTGTATAGCTTTTGTTTGTTTTCAACTTCATCATCATTTTTTTTTATTAGTCACATAAAATAGCGAGCTTGCGAAAAACCTAGCTTGTTACTAAAATAAAGGGTGAAAAATAAAAAAAGGGTTTTTGGTGGGTAAAAAGGGTTTTAGGGTAATGAAATGAAAGGTTTAGGCTCAAAGGGGTTAACTAGGGGGATTTTGGGTAGGTTGTAAAAAAAAATGAAAAATAATGGTGTAGAAAGAAAAATGGTTAGTCCTAATGCCTCCATCATTTACTTACTTGGGTTTAAGTTGGTAAGGACCGGGAATGTATCGTCGTGGCAAGTTCTAGAGTTGTAAGAAACCAAACGGCTATTCACACAAGAAACGAAAAATGAGCATTTAGTTTAAAGATATGTATTTGTATGCTCAATAAAGGCTCAAAACTCACTTTTGTGGGAATGGGTTTTTAATGTGATCAAGTATATATAATCAAATTTTAATTTGACTTGTCATGCCTTTTCATAATTTTCTTATGTTGGTTCTTTTTATCACGACGCTATCGGTTGTAAATTTGTAAAAATATAACCTTTTTAGAACTTGTTATTCCCAAATTAAACCAAGACAAGTAAAAAAATGAAAAGTTTTTGAAAAAACTTGGGGTGCTGAGCGGTTCCAATAGAGTTTTGTGTAAGGCTTGTAATTAGGACTTGCAAAATTCAAGGTTTTAGCATCCCCCCCCACACTTAAATTACACATTGTCCTCAATGTGTTCCAAAAAAATAAGTTTTTCGGTTGATTAAAATGTGTAAAAGTGGGTCAAAAACAAGATTTTATGTTACTGGGTAGCTGAACACGGGGTGGTGTTGGCTGAGCACGGCCCCATGTCTAGACTGCCAGTACCAAAAGTAAACAGAAGGCTGGGCACGGGGGCGTGTTCAGTGAGCACGGCCCCGTGTCCAGATACCTGAATTGGGCATTTCTGCAGAGTTTTGGGCACCGGGGCGTGTTGGGTGAGCACGTCCCCGTGCTGAACTTGCTGTAATGAAGAAAAATCGTCGGAAGGCTCTGTTTTTATGTATGGGGTGTTGGTTCAAGCTTCCCTTAGCATCCTTCACCATCCCGAGTGTGTTTTATTCCTGAAAATTAAAAACTAAACTAGAAAACATAAAAGTTAATCTAAACTAAACTACGGATAGTTCCGCGGAATGCCTCCGTGGTGCGCCACGTTTATAAGGGTCCTTGGCTAGACCCTCCTTATCGGGTGGTTCTGGCTCGTCTTTAATTAGGGGGTCATTATTGCCAAAAGGATATTTCATTGAGCGCTCAAGATCTATGCTCCTTTTGAATGCCCCTAACTGAAGAGGTAGATTGTTGAATTTCCGGTTTTTCAAAGCTTTATGAGTTTGTACAAAAGGTTTTCCCAAGACTAAAGGAGCGTCATCGAGGATGACAAAGTCGGTTGGGATTACCATTTGATTTGTTTGAACCAAAACGTCTTCAACTACACCGATTGATTTTATCACTTTTCGATCGGATAGAAAAATGGGTATTTGAAGTGGAGAAAAATCACTAATACTTAATTTTTCAAAAATGTAGTTAGGCATTATGTTAACACAAAGATCTTTATCAATGGTGATATTACTAATAAATGAATTTTGAAAGAAACATGGAACCGGTGTAATGTTAATTTCAAAAGAATCTTCTTTTATTAGCGAAGTTTGATCATTAGTTAACTTAACACTTACCATTTCTTCAATTTTAGTATTAGTGTTTAGCTCTTTTAAAAAATTAGCATGAGGAGTTACTAAACAATGATTTTCGAAAGTAGGTGACAAGAGATTAATTTCTTCAAAATTAGACTCTTCTTGTATTTTAACATTATCGGACTCACCTTTTTCATTGTTTAACTCATGTGTCGGTTTTTCACTTTCTTGTTCTTCCATTTTTACATTTTCAACTATCTCTACGTTATTATTACAATTTAATTCTTCTCTTGCGCGGGATTCCTCTTCCCTTGCGCGAGATTCTTTCATGTAACGTTCGATAGTTTTAATGTGTTCTAATATCCTATTGGTCACTTCGGTGAGAGAAAAAGAATTGGGATCCTCAAAGCTTGAATCCGGTTGTTCGATCCTTGGCTCCTCATAGTACTCATATGAAGTAGATGGTTCACACCATTGTTCTTCATTGTAAGTATATGATGGATAAGGGTCGAAACTTTGTTATTCATAGTACTCATATGAGGTGGGTTGTTCACGCCATGGTTCCTCATAATAAGAGTATGAAGGTGGTGGCTCATACCTTGAATCTTCAAAGTATGAGTATGAAGGCTCATACCTTGGTTCATCAAAATAAGAGTATGAGGGAGGAGGTTCATACCTTTGGTCTTCATAGGATGTGTATGAAGTTGATGGCTCGTACCTGGGCTCCTCATAATAGTTGTATGAATTGGATGGTTGATATGAGTTATTATATTGAACCGAGCGTGCGTTACGACAATTAGTGCAATAATTACCCCTATAATCATCCTCATCATAGGTGTAGTTGTAACCTCTTGAGTATTGATCCATAAGAATCACTCAACAGACCACAACTGAGTCTCGGGACCAGAAAACAAAAATAAAGACGGAAACAGAAGCTGGACACGGCCCCGTGTCTGGGGAACACGGCCCCGTGTTCAGGGTCTGTATCTGGGCGTTTTAATTAAGGTTACTGGTCACGTTGGACACGGGGGCGTGTTCAGCGAGCACGGCCCCGTGTTCAGACTCTGTATCTGGGTATCTAACTAAAAATATGCAGCACGGGGGCGTGTTCAGCGAGCACGGCCCCGTGTTCAGGCTACTGTAAATGCAAACTAAACTAAAATGCAGAAAAATGTGCGCGCGTTTTGAAAAGGTTTTGAAAAACTGATTAGGCCGTCGATTTTAAGCTTTCTTAAAATCCTTGTGTCCCCGGCAGCGGCGCCAAAAACTTGATGGGTGTGTAGTGTAATATAATTTAAATATATATTTAAGCCCTTTTTATACCTTTAGCCAAGTGTAATATAAAACACGATATTCACTAACAATAAACACACATATGGGCAAGTGCACCCATCGTGGACGTAGTATAGTGTTGGTAAGATACCGAGGTCGTCCAAGGACACAAGAGCTTTTAATACCGGTTTATCCTCAACGTCTAATCAAATCAAAAAGTGAGAAAAATGTTTTTAAACTAAGAAAATAAAAACTAACTAAATGCTGAAAAATAAAATAAAATAAAAACAGATAGACAAGATGAATCACTTGGATCCGACACGTGTATTAGTATAACCTTTGATTATTTTCGCACTTTTGCACTTGTTTAAGAGATTATCTTAGTTATTATAGTAGGCCCCTCTTTTGAAGGCGACGTTACCCTCAACCCAGTAGTTTGAGTCAGCAAGGATACAATCATAAAGGGTTGGATTATTGGAAGATAATGAATTAAGTTATTAATGCAAATTATGGTAGGCCCCGCTTTTGGCGGTGACGTTACCCTCGGCTAAGTAGTCTGAGTCAGCAGGGATACAGTCCTAAATAGCCGGGTTATAGTATTAATAGTAGTTAACTTATGAGGGGGTCAAAGAGTTTGGATCCCCGCCATCCAATACCTATGGGCATTGAAGGAGATCCTACTAAATTTGACCCAGGTCCCAAGCAGGACCTCTAAACGCTGAACAAGGGCAAGACCCTTACCAAACCGTTCCCTTAACCCCCGACCAGGTAGCCAACATACCTCCATATAGACCGTGGAGATATGAATGGTGAAAATCTTTTATTTTATATAGACAGTAAAATAATGCCAAGACACCACGGACAAATTGTAACACCCCCGAAATTCCACCTGCGGAAACCCCGCGAGGCGCGTTACGCATCAGAGTTCGAGCCACCAGTCACATTGAACCGATAATAAATATTTAAATAAGCCATGACATTACTTTACCAAAATAAGTTGTCAACATGATATTAATTCTCAAAAGTTGTAAAGCGGAAGCATGTAATAAGTTGTTTAGCAATTGTTTCATAATAACGCTTAAGACCAATGTATCAAATGTAATTTAATCTAAGAGCCTCGATCCATGACCACTCCAGCACTTCCAGATAGCAAGTTTCCCCAAATCCAAGATACCTAAAAACCTGCGAGCATGTAACACGTGTATCAGACAAAGCTGGCGAGTTCACAGTTTTAGAAAACGTTTGTTACCCGTTGTATGTAAAACAGTTTAATACCCAATGCAAGTAATATTGTTAATATCTCATTTCCAAACACGGACGGCTCACGGACTGCCCTTCCCACGTACTCCTATCTAGTACTGGGCCAGACTGGGTCATTAGTTCACCTCCGTCCTCTACAGGCACGGGGTGAGGGTGCCAAACCTAAGTAGCGCTACTAACTAATACCCGATGAGGGACTTACAAAAGATGATAGGTGAGAATATTAACCAATATACCCGTTTTTACCCAAAGACTTATTCCCCCATGGAATACCCACTGACTGTCCCCAACCACTGGGACGCATGCTCGAATGTAGTGAACTCACCTTGGGTTTGCTCGGTAAGACTAAATGCTCGTTAAACAGTTGGTCCAACAAATCCTATTGTGATTCCCATAGACAATCAGTTTCATGAATTCACAGTTCACGCATCTAATCACACGTATTGCTCAAGCAGTAACTAACCAAACATATAATCATCACGCATGTCATGATAAGCATAGCTCATATCATCACGTTCACAGTTACTGTTTAGGACACATACTAGCATATCAATCACACGCCTTCCGTTCACATTACACTCGCAATATGTCAGAAAACACCCCGATGTACATAACTCAACCGCAATACACAAATAATCCACATATTTCACGAATACATAAGCAAGACGATTTTAATGTGCAACTAACAAAATACTCTTAGTGTCCTCAATAATATGTCGACTTGATTAAAAGAGTGACTTCACACCCGGCCCGAGTACATTTGGCCCAACAGATGACCCGTAGGCCGGTTCACGGCCCGTCCGACATACCGGCCCAATGCGTTCTATGCGTATATGTGTCTGGGCTCGGTGTGTTGTCCATATTCCAGTTTGTATTACCCGTCAATGTGTGCCTATGACTCAACAGTGGGTGTCACTTGATGTTGTTACCCAGCCCATTACAAGCACAGTTAACCCAACGATACATTGTACACATATCATTTTGGCAAGACCCGGGCGGCCCAATACATTGTCTGCTGTATATGTGCAGCCCACTCGGTCAGGCCCACACAGCCATAACCGCCCCCCCACAATTACACTACCTCAATTCTTTAACCTTTAAAACATGACAAGTTATCAGTTTCATATTCTGATATTAATATTCATTGCAAATGATAGTGGCCAACAACTGTTACATCAACCTTAATGATACTTTGGCCTCATTCCCACACACTCATCGATAACAGTCAGTAATATACAATTCAATTTCATGTCTAAACCATTAACATATTACTATCAGCACCTAATCATCACATCACAACATTCATTGGACCAACGATCATACCAACCACAAGCCATCATCACATCAAATTACTTCATGCCTCATTGATAATGTTGATAGTCTGACAACACCCACATGGGCCGCCCCTTTACTTGTTAGAGATTGTCCCATTTGACTATTCAAACTATCACCTAACCATATTATTGGACCACTCTTGCCACTATCATCTATTTTAGTTATAAATTACATATACATGTCATTCAATCCATAACAATTTTATTAGACAATGAACGAATCAGTACATACGATCCTAATCAATTCAAGAACCGGTGCATATACAATTTCATCAAACAGAAAATTAAGGCACGTACAATCACGACCAAATAAGAGTATGATTCACTAACCGAGAGACGAAAGACAATTGACTACAGTAAGTTGTGATGGGGGTTTCTCCTGCGGAAACCGTGCGATTCAGGCTCTTGGTTCTCCTGCCGTCGCTCAAGAGTTTGCAAGTAGGGTTTTTAGAAGTCAACTAAACGTGTCATATGTATTTACGTACACATATCGAAAGAAGGGAATGGGCCAAACCGATTGGGCTTGAGTGGAGAGACTGGGCCGAAAGATTATGTCATAGGTCGAAAGATTAGATCCTAGGTCGAAGGATCTCAGGTCGAAAGACCTTATATCTTGTGGTCGAAAGATATAGAATCAAGTGTTTAGCGCGTTTACTACTAACAAGTTCGTAACGTAATCCCACTAGCACAATGCCCTTTTTAAGATGCCAAGAATGTGTAGATACAAACAAAGAGTCGTGGAATAGGATAATACTAACCTCAGGAACTCGGGTTGTCACATCATCCCCAACTTGAAAGAAATTTCGTCCCGAAATTTGACAAGTAAGCACGAGAGAGTGAAGTGGCAATTCAAGATTGTTGCGGATTTTCCCCTGGTGTTACATCATCCCCAACTTGAAAGAAATTTCGTCCCGAAATTCACCAGTGGTAACCATGGTTGGTTCAACCTCTTGAACCATTGAGGATATTAAAGTTTCAGCAGATCCCTACATTCCTATGCAAACTTCAGTCCACGTATTGAGGTTTAACAAATTCACACGATTGTTATACAACTTATGCTAGCGAATCCTTGACTCTTTAGTCCGTGTTTTCGCTAGGTTCTCTGATAAATGCAACTGTTCCGATGACTTCAGGTTCCGACAAGGGTATCATAAGTGTCTCATCAGACAACACGGTCTTACATCCATGGCGTACATACCATTACGACAGTTATCCCACTCCGTTAATTAGTCCGAGTTTGTGAGTCATGTCACCGTTTCATCCTAGTAATTTGAATGTTCCCACGCGTCGAAAACTAAGATTATCATGCTTACTGTAGCGTACCACACCCCTCTAGGGTGACACTTTCGATTATGACACTTTCGTCCACAACGGACTCCCCGAGTTTTCCCAGCAGTTACGCGTTGCCATCAAACAATTTCCGATCTACCAATCTACAAAGTTTTGAGCTCAAATCCTGGACCTGTGATTAGATTATCACCCCATCTTAATTCAACAGGGAGATTAGCGTTACCGTCCAAACGATGCCTCAAACGAGGTTATATGCATACTAATACGGTAACAGCTGCTGTAGGACTCCCCAAGGATAAGCGTCCTTCCAGTTCTACTAAGTTAACCATACACATGTTCACAGCATGTCTTCGTGTGCAAGGATGGTTCGTTTACTCTGATCGTTTGCCCCACGGTGATACGAAATGCTCATGCCTAGACGTAAGCCGGGAATATCGTGTATTGCCTGCCATAAATTAGGTATAGCTCCACTATCAGAAGTAATAGAAGTTGGCACCTCGTGCCTGAGACCGCCTCCCTCGGAAGAACATCCACAGCTTGTGAAGGCCCGCTAGTTTTCTTGATTGCAAGAGAGTGTGCGGGTTTCGTGAGACAATTTACGATCACCAGGTGATATCGGTTTCGTTCTGAGCTTTAAGTAAACCAATGACAAATTCATGGTGTTGGTTCTCTTTTCCATATGGGTGTTTCTGGTTACTGCCCAAACAAGTAGGTTTCCGGTGTTCCACCTTGCCTTTCGCACATGTCCAACATTGTTCACACGTAGTGCTATGGGGCCTTCCTGCCCGGTCATTCATACGAGGCTTAAAATCTTAATATCTCCTATCAAGTCCAAACTGCTGGAACATCGGAGTCGGTGTACTTTGCTCAGTATGGGTTCCATACGGTTGCTGTATAGTGAGGTCCACATTTGTTCCATGAGATAGCGAATGCCGTCCGTCCTGCCAATAGTTGTTTCCCCATGCCTTGCATGAACCCATCTTGTGAATTCTCTTCCAACAGGTCTTCACTTCGAACTAGGTGAGTCTGGTCAGGTGTGTCAGAGTGGATAGCGAACTGCAAGGTCGTGCACGTTCAGGTCTCACAGTCGCAATCATCCAAAAGTTCCATCCAGCGTTCTCATCAACTGATAAAGCTTCCTTCGTGGCCAGGGTACACGGGAGGCCCTTGTGATCGGTCTAAGTAGCGCGTTCGGTACCGTCCAAGTAATGCCTCCAAGTGAATCCAAAGGCCACGATTTCTTCCACCGGTTGTGTGTCGTGATGTTCTTCTTTGTAACTCCATTACGTAAGTCGTCACTTTCTTGTGTTGCGTCGGCGTGTATCTGGGTCTCCGATTCAAACATGATGATATACCACTGTATTACCCACATCCTCGGGTAAAACGATGCTCAGCATCTTGCAGAGTTAAAATTCGAAAGTTGGAAAGGCGTCCTCCTGTTCTGTCTTTCGCAATCTCATTACTCGGCTGTACTAGAGCGGTCTAAGCTACGCGACCTCTGGAATCCCTGTGATTAATCTGCGAGCATATTAAGCGGAACCAAGTAATCGTTGTATCCTCGAGGAATTCTTCAGTGTCGATCAGTTCCAACCGAAACGAGTCTTGGCGAGATTCATGTGCATCCCTGCTTCGTTGATTGAATGACTCACCAAGGACATCTCTCGAACCCATAAGTTACATTTATCAAGACTTCGTACGGTATAGCTCCTCCCTCCGGGTCCTCCTAATGTAAGAATGCCTGTGATGTTCTTTCTCCTTTGGGACAGATTCGGTACGTCATCGAAAATCATGGTTGGTTCACGTGATACGTAAAGCTGCGGGTGTGATGACTACTCCCAAGGTCATGGGTACAAAGTCGCATGTCTGAATTGCGTCTGATGTGTCGCCTTAACAATCTTTTCCCTTGAACTTTCATCTGATAAAGCTCATTCCTGGCAACTAGTCGTTGGGTCGTCAATACACGGTCACAGAGAACGGTTCCTTGTCTGTCACCTTGATGAGTTCCCGATAATCAGTGCACACACCAAAAGTTTATCCTCCCGGATTTATCTGGGCTTCCCAAAGCGAAAACTAGGTCTGACAACTTTCTTGTCGAACAGTTCTCATAGTGGCTTATACTGCTCTTGCACCCATCCTGATGTAAAACAGTAAGAGTACGAGTATTCGGAGCTTCCTCTGATCGTGAGATCAACGAGTTTCTGACTAATAGTTGTGGCGATATGTCTAAAAGTTCTTCAAGTTGTACATTGGGATTAGTCACAGCAATTGGTAGATCCTCGATCCTATCGCCCCTAGTCTGATCACTAGAATTAGTTGCTGCTACAGCGAGATCATCCTTTCATAGACGCTTTCGGGGCTATCATTACTTTCATGATGCTAGCCTTCTCACCACTCTGGTACTTCAATGCATACGGCGACGCTAAATTCCTTCTCACAGGGTGCGTCTGAGTGATTTGTCTAGTTAATGAACCATTACTGACTACTACATCGTAATCACCAAGGGTAGTAGAAGTGAGACCGGTGTCGAATGCCTGTCTCTCGTAGGATCGAGTTTGCGTCCCAACTAACATGTGCGGTTGCAGTTGACTTGCCATCAGCCGGTTCCATAATATGTTTGGTTTTTGCGAATCATCAAGGTTAAACAGAATTAGGGCGAAGCGATTTACTACCCAACCAAACCACTATGATGTTATTTTCCTAACTTCCTTTCCGTGAGCACCACTGCCGATGCAGTTGTTACAGTCACGCGGATTCCTCCCGTATTGACCCCGCTCTCGTGATTGTGGTCGTTTTTTGACTTATCAACGTCCAATACGTGCCGAAGGCACCTCCTTTTCCATACAGTAGGCTACTATTACAAGTACCTGGTTGTCACGAATACTGTCGCTCAAATGCCTGGGCTTGAAGCCGATCGCCACATTCTTTCACCACAATGTTCCTCTCTTCACACCTCGTGCCGAGTTCCAAGGTGTTACTCGTGGTGCTGGAAGTTACACATTCCCCACTAAAATCTGTTATCACTACTAAAGTCCAGATTGGTTTGTAACAGTTGACTCCCACGAGTCGCTGACCAGAGTTAAGTTTTAGATTGAAGTCAGTTCGCTGGTGTCCGTTGCTGGCAATCGGGGTCGTCCAAATACGGAACTCGGTAGGATACTACACTCAGCCTTTTGTTCATTGTTCCAGCAAGTGATTCGAATTATCCCCAGTGTGTTTCAAGGGTGTTGCAAAAGCGATCGCACTTCGAGGTTTAGAGCGTTAGTGTGTTGGGTCCAAACAAATGAAGATAAGTGAGGAAGGTAATAACCATTCATTCAATGCTATCACATCCAACTCAGGAACGTTCGCACAAGCACCTAGCATTCTACACAGTTTGCTAGGCGTTCTGGTGAGTGTTCAAGCACTGTTTGTTAACATCGAGGTTCGTAAAAGTTCGCTGAGAAGTGAAAAGTTCGTGTACACAGTTCGGGGGTAAGGATGCTTGGTACATTCCGTACCAGCTTGATAGGCTGCTAAAGCCTCAGCCACGCGGGTGTTGATTAGGTCAGTCAACTCAGCCTGAGTCATGGTGATGTTGCCACATCCGTGTCCTCGTTCACTCATGTTTCTATAGTTGGGAATAAACCGATTTAGAAGTCGAAACGAGATGAGGGTCAAGTATCATACTGATATTCACGTACTATCAAGTTCACACATAGTAGGGCAGAACCCTTCTCACGCTCGATAAGTCTCACTGGGACTTGCATGCACCCCGCGTTATTA
Source organism: Helianthus annuus (assembly GCF_002127325.2). Taxonomy (NCBI): domain Eukaryota; kingdom Viridiplantae; phylum Streptophyta; class Magnoliopsida; order Asterales; family Asteraceae; genus Helianthus; species Helianthus annuus. The sequence continues at coordinate 204,922,519 of NC_035448.2, read as the reverse complement.
TTAAGTGTGCACCCATAATAATAAGGCAATTTGCATGCTTATCTCAGTGCTTCTTAGTTCGCGCTCAAAGTTTCCCCCGTTCAAACAACACAACAGATGACATCATAGGTCTATGGCTCGCATGAGTTGATGTGTGGGGTCACGCTATCAAGTCACTATGGTGCGAATTGTTTCAGTTCATATACATTGTGAGTGTGTGACTGTTAAACAAGTAATGTATAAGGTGAGAGAGAAACGAACCTTGCAATCTGGAGCTGAGTGTCATGATCGATTTTCGAAGTTGTTCGGTTATAGTCTGGTTTTATAAAACGTTTTAAAACCTAGTTCACTATAACCAGTGGCTCTGATACCAACTGTAACACCCCCGAAATTCCACCTGCGGAAACCCCGCGAGGCGCGTTACGCATCAGAGTTCGAGCCACCAGTCACATTGAACCGATAATAAATATTTAAATAAGCCATGACATTACTTTACCAAAATAAGTTGTCAACATGATATTAATTCTCAAAAGTTGTAAAGCGGAAGCATGTAATAAGTTGTTTAGCAATTGTTTCATAATAACGCTTAAGACCAATGTATCAAATGTAATTTAATCTAAGAGCCTCGATCCATGACCACTCCAGCACTTCCAGATAGCAAGTTTCCCCAAATCCAAGATACCTAAAAACCTGCGAGCATGTAACACGTGTATCAGACAAAGCTGGCGAGTTCACAGTTTTAGAAAACGTTTGTTACCCGTTGTATGTAAAACAGTTTAATACCCAATGCAAGTAATATTGTTAATATCTCATTTCCAAACACGGACGGCTCACGGACTGCCCTTCCCACGTACTCCTATCTAGTACTGGGCCAGACTGGGTCATTAGTTCACCTCCGTCCTCTACAGGCACGGGGTGAGGGTGCCAAACCTAAGTAGCGCTACTAACTAATACCCGATGAGGGACTTACAAAAGATGATAGGTGAGAATATTAACCAATATACCCGTTTTTACCCAAAGACTTATTCCCCCATGGAATACCCACTGACTGTCCCCAACCACTGGGACGCATGCTCGAATGTAGTGAACTCACCTTGGGTTTGCTCGGTAAGACTAAATGCTCGTTAAACAGTTGGTCCAACAAATCCTATTGTGATTCCCATAGACAATCAGTTTCATGAATTCACAGTTCACGCATCTAATCACACGTATTGCTCAAGCAGTAACTAACCAAACATATAATCATCACGCATGTCATGATAAGCATAGCTCATATCATCACGTTCACAGTTACTGTTTAGGACACATACTAGCATATCAATCACACGCCTTCCGTTCACATTACACTCGCAATATGTCAGAAAACACCCCGATGTACATAACTCAACCGCAATACACAAATAATCCACATATTTCACGAATACATAAGCAAGACGATTTTAATGTGCAACTAACAAAATACTCTTAGTGTCCTCAATAATATGTCGACTTGATTAAAAGAGTGACTTCACACCCGGCCCGAGTACATTTGGCCCAACAGATGACCCGTAGGCCGGTTCACGGCCCGTCCGACATACCGGCCCAATGCGTTCTATGCGTATATGTGTCTGGGCTCGGTGTGTTGTCCATATTCCAGTTTGTATTACCCGTCAATGTGTGCCTATGACTCAACAGTGGGTGTCACTTGATGTTGTTACCCAGCCCATTACAAGCACAGTTAACCCAACGATACATTGTACACATATCATTTTGGCAAGACCCGGGCGGCCCAATACATTGTCTGCTGTATATGTGCAGCCCACTCGGTCAGGCCCACACAGCCATAACCGCCCCCCCACAATTACACTACCTCAATTCTTTAACCTTTAAAACATGACAAGTTATCAGTTTCATATTCTGATATTAATATTCATTGCAAATGATAGTGGCCAACAACTGTTACATCAACCTTAATGATACTTTGACCTCATTCCCACACACTCATCGATAACAGTCAGTAATATACAATTCAATTTCATGTCTAAACCATTAACATATTACTATCAGCACCTAATCATCACATCACAACATTCATTGGACCAACGATCATACCAACCACAAGCCATCATCACATCAAATTACTTCATGCCTCATTGATAATGTTGATAGTCTGACAACACCCACATGGGCCGCCCCTTTACTTGTTAGAGATTGTCCCATTTGACTATTCAAACTATCACCTAACCATATTATTGGACCACTCTTGCCACTATCATCTATTTTAGTTATAAATTACATATACATGTCATTCAATCCATAACAATTTTATTAGACAATGAACGAATCAGTACATACGATCCTAATCAATTCAAGAACCGGTGCATATACAATTTCATCAAACAGAAAATTAAGGCACGTACAATCACGACCAAATAAGAGTATGATTCACTAACCGAGAGACGAAAGACAATTGACTACAGTAAGTTGTGATGGGGGTTTCTCCTGCGGAAACCGTGCGATTCAGGCTCTTGGTTCTCCTGCCGTCGCTCAAGAGTTTGCAAGTAGGGTTTTTAGAAGTCAACTAAACGTGTCATATGTATTTACGTACACATATCGAAAGAAGGGAATGGGCCAAACCGATTGGGCTTGAGTGGAGAGACTGGGCCGAAAGATTATGTCATAGGTCGAAAGATTAGATCCTAGGTCGAAGGATCTCAGGTCGAAAGACCTTATATCTTGTGGTCGAAAGATATAGAATCAAGTGTTTAGCGCGTTTACTACTAACAAGTTCGTAACGTAATCCCACTAGCACAATGCCCTTTTTAAGATGCCAAGAATGTGTAGATACAAACAAAGAGTCGTGGAATAGGATAATACTAACCTCGGGAACTCGGGTTGTCACACAAATGATAAGGAAAGATCACCTTCAACATAAGCAACTAGTTATTAAAGTCATTAATACAAAACCAAATAAAAAGTGCAAAAGATTAAAAATAAAAAGTATTATACTAAACACTTGTCTTCACCAAGTGATGTAAGAGACTTAGGCAAACATGGCCTTGATTGTCAAGAACTCTTACGATCAATCTTGGATCCCGAGACGACTCACACACTCTACGATGGACAATGGATGATGGTGATGGATGATGGTGTTATGGTGGTGGTGGGTGGTGGATGAAGTGTGAGAGAGGTGGTGTGCCAAGGGATGAGATGGAATGAAGCCAAGCACTCCTATTTATAGGCTGAACAGAAGGCTGGGCACGGCCCCGTGTCCGCTGGACACGCCCCCGTGCCCGTCTGACACTCTCTCTCTCTCCTCATTAATTGTAATTCACAATTACAATTAATGCGTCTGCTGTACTTTCACCACGCCCCCGTGCTCACTGGACACGGCCCCGTGGTGGGCAATGGAAGCTTCTACAAGTTTGTCTTTTATGCTGCTTCTTGGGCACGGCCCCGTGCTGGCTGAGCACGGGGCGTGTTCAGGCTTCTGTTTTCTCTTCTTTGCTTTGGAGGATGCCGTTGAGGGTCCGGGCAGTCTACTTTTATTCCTTTTCTTGTATTTATGCTAGAATAAGTTGTATTTTTGCTTCTTTTGTGAATTTGAGCTCATTTCGTCCTGAAAATACAAAAGGAAGACAAAAACACTCTTTTTCCAACATTAGTACTTAAAAAGGGTTAGTTTTATGCCTTAATTGATGTGATTTATATGTTGCATTTACACACATCAACCGTATATCAAATCAGCAAGTACAAGTAGCTTTTACTGGGCTCCTAATCTGGAACGAAGGTTTTAATAACCTATTAGATTCCTAACGGGTCTTATTTAAGTTATAACTTAGACCAGTTAGTTTTAAAGAAAGGTATACGGTTCAAAACGTAAGATTAAGCAAAGACCGGATTAGAATGTGATTTAGACCCAACAAGTATGAAGACTTGTATAATATGGGTAAACTAAACACATTCTGGATTTTGAAGGAAACATGATAAGGTTTGACCCGTTTCGGCTAATTTATTCAAACTAGTTACATAAACCTTACCGAACGCGTATATGCATAACGGGTAACCAAAAGAGTCATGAACAAGTTCCACAAATTAATATGCTTTAAATATGTTATGATATCAGTAGGATATCTTCCATTATGCCCAAGACGAATTTAAAATCAATTTAAGCCCCGTAGGGGTATTTTGGTCATTTTAAAGTTTATAAAAGAGGTTAAATATCAATCTAGGGTTTTTGGTCTAAAACAATCAGTAAAATATTTATTTTAACAGGTTATATCAGTAAGATATCATACATATGTGAATTTTATTATTTATGGCCAAACTATGCACCGTAGGGGCATTTTGGTCATTTCACATATGCTTTAAGGGTCAAAATTGGAAATCTGAGTTCAAGACTTATACTTACTGTTAAAGTATAGAAATTTATATATAACATCAGTAAGTAACAAGTCTTAGGTGCTAAATATGGTTTTAAACCATACTATGCGCCTAAATCGCATAAAAGTCGATATTTGACGATATTCGGGTTGTTTAAGGAAATCTAGGATTTTGATCAGACTTTAGTATTAAAAATAATTTATTTAATATATAAAATCAGTAGAAAAAGTTTTGACATGCAAGTGATGCATAAAACTCATTTTATTAATGAAAAGGGCATTATCGTCAATTACCGAGTCCATGCAAGAACTCTATGTTATGGTTAGTATAAAATTTGATAAAAAAATTCTAAAAATCCCTAAATATTATATCTTAATAGTAGGTAGCAAGTTTGGTGTCAAAAGTTGAGTTTAAATATGAGTTACGCCAAAAATGCCGTTTAATTAGCAAAAAGCTTTCGTTTTACGATATTGCGCATCACTTTCATTTTAGACCAGAAACAGACGTCAAACTTTTAGGACATAATTATATTTCATAAATAAAGATTTTTGTCCTCTCACATTTTCAAAAATCTCGTTTTAATGTTAAAAGGGAAAAATGGTCAATTTTAAGCAAATAACGGAACATGCATGAAATCTAAGATTTCTAAGGAACCATGTAGTATAACTTCAGAGAGTTATACTAGCATATAATATGGTCCCAAAGGAACCCTAAGGCATAACTAATACTAAGCTAAATCGGGTCAGAACTGAAAGTCAAAGCAAAAGTTTACTTTTGCGACTTTCGGTTGCGAACCGAGCCTAAACTCAGAATTGTTGGGTTGAACATGCCTAAACATGTTCTTATATTATTTACCAAGTTGTTTAAGTTATAAAATGTAATTTATAGCCTCTACATTATTAGTTATAATTTATTTTGCAAAAACTGACTCGTTTGACTTTTCTGTTAAGAAGTTTGACCCGACAATTGACCAAGTAAATGTGATAATTAGGAGGTGCCCTTTTAAGGGTTTAATACCTACACAATTACCAACACAAAGCCACTTTTAATTCGAATAATGGCTGGACCATTAGTGAATAATCACAAAGTCAAAGCAGAATTATGCTAACTTTGACTTTCGGTCTTTGAACTAACAAGTGAAGGAGTGAGGCCTTTATATAGGATTTTAAGTGTTCTAGGATCAAAGCAAGTGTCCCCCAGGTGAAATCTGATGCATACAAGTGTCTAGTGGTTTTTAGAAACAATTTGCATGCTGTTTTTTACGTTAACAGGTTGTAGAAGATCCATAACATATTTCAGGTTGCAGAGCTGGGCAGCTGGCAGTCTGGCTGGAAAAGCTCCTCCGTCGCGCCACGCGCCAGGGAGAGGAGATCCTGGCGCGCCACGCGAGGCAGCTCTTTTCAAGATGTTTTGTTTTGTTGCATGTTCAGTCCTTGCACTCTCATTATTCGATAATCTGACATTTTCAGCATGCATGGTCAGTGCCATTAGGTCTAGGGTGTTCTAGGGAGTGTAGCCATGCATTTGTAAGTCTTGGACATATTGTAAATGGCTCCCGAATGAAGAATTCATATTTTTACACTTTTAACCCCTATTCTTGGAAACTTCAATTTACATCAAAATTTTGAATCGGATCTTTATGAAACCTTTATCAGATGTACATGAGGGTATAATAATGTATTACAAAGCTTCGGGAATGTTAAAAGGCCTCTCAGAGGTAAGAATTAACATGTTGACACTTTTAACCCCTGTGTTTTGTAACTTTTGATTTTTAAGCGCAAACGGCTTTCAGTGTCCGAAATTTATTCAATAACGAATACGAACATTATATAAAGTCATTCAGAGGCACAAGTTTGGCATGTTGACGCTTCTGGTCCTTCTAATTACATCTTTACACTGATTGACAGTTTTAGTCCCTCAAGTTATCTTTAATCACGATCAGGGTTTATGACACGTGTCACCATTGTATTGGACATGATTTTGCGAGGTGTTACATCCTCACCCCCTTAAAAGAAATCTCGACCTCAAGATTTACTGAAATAACTGAGGGTATTTCTGTTTCATTGCGGATTCAACCTCCCACGTGTATTCTGGGCCTCTACGGGCATCCCATTTCACCTTAACAATCGGTACATGCTTTCTTCGAAGCTTCTTGACCTGTTGATCCTCGATCGACAAAGGTTTTTCAACGAACTTCAAGCTCTCATCTATCTGCACATCCTTATGTGACATTGCTAGCGACTTATCGGCTAGACATTTCTTTAAGTTGCAGATGTGGAACACATTATGTATTCCACTAAGCTCTTCAGGTAGATCTAGCTTGTAGGCTACAGTCCCGACACATTCGATGATCTCGAATGGTCCTATGTATCTTGGGCTCAGCTTGCCCTTTTTGCCAAAACGCATCACCCCTTTCCAGGGTGACACCTTGAGTAACACTTTATCACCTACCTCGAATTTCAGAGGTTTACGCCTTTTATCCGCGTAGCTTTTCTGCCTATCCCTGGCAGCTTTCAGACGATCACGGATCTGCACAATCTTGTCCGTCGTCTCCAGGACTATATCAGGTCCTAACAGTTGGACATCTCCAACTTCTGCCCAACAAACTGGCGTTCTGCACTTCCTTCCGTACAAGGCCTCAAAAGGTGCGGCTTGGATACTCGAATGATAGCTATTATTGTACGAAAATTCGATCAAAGAGAGATAGTCATCCCAACTTCCACCTAAATCAATAACACAAGCCCTGAGCATATCCTCGAGTGTTTGAATCGTACGCTCGCTTTGACCATCTGTCTAAGGATGATAAGCAGTGCTGAAATTTAAACGAGTGCCTAATGATTACTGAAAGCTTTTCCAAAAATGAGACGTATATCTTGTATCCCTATCAGAGATAATAGATACTGGCACTCAGTGGAGAGATACAATCTCATCCACGTACAGCTAAGCTAGCTTATCGGAGCTGTGTGTTTCTTTAATCGGCAAGAAGTGTGCCGACTTGGTCAACCTGTCGACTATAACCCAAATCGTATCATTCCCACGCTTCGTCCTTGGTACTTAGTGATAAAATCCATAGTCACCATTTCCTACTTCCAGATGGGGAGTTCAGGCTGTTGCAGCAAACCTGACGGCTTTTGATGCTCGGCTTTAACTTGCGCGCACGTCAGACATTTAGCCACATAAGTGGCTATAGATTTCTTCAAACCTATCCACCAATAGTTTGCCTTTAAATCCTGGTATATCTTATCATTGCAAGGATGAACTGAATATTTCGAACTGTGAGCTTCCTGTAGGATCACGTCTCTAAGTCCTCCATGGTAGGGACCCAGATTCGACCATTTGATCTAAGGATCCCATCCTTTCCATAAGACAATTGATCAGCAGTGACGCCTAACTTCTCATTCGGAAAGTTAGTTTCCAAAACAGCTTCCTTCTGAGCAGCTAACAATTTTTCACTCAAGTTGTTCTTTAGTTCAATGCTTTTGGCATTGATTCTAATAGGCTTAACCCTTTCCTTCCTGCTTAGAGCGTCAGTTACAACATTCGCTTTGCCTGGATGGTAGCGAATTTCGCAGTCATAATCATTTAATGTCTCCATCCAACGACGCTGCCTCATGTTAAGATCCTTTTGACTGAACAAGTGTTGAAGGCTTTTATGATCGGAATAAATCACACACTTGGTTCCATATAAATAATGCCTCCAAAGCTTCAGTGCAAACACAACGGCACCCAATTCCAAATCATGGGTGGTATAGTTCTTTTCATGCACCTTTAATTTTCGTGAGGCATAGGCAATGACCTTGCCTTTTAACATGAGCACGCAACCCATACCCGTGTGCGATGCGTCACAGTACACAACAAACTCTTCAATGCCTTCTGGCAATGTCAACACCGGAGCATTGCTTAGTTTCTGCTTGAGGATCTCAAAAGATTCTTGTTGCTTGGGACCCCAATCAAACTTTATATTCTTGCGAGTTAACAAGGTTAGGGGTGCAGCAATCCTTGAAAAATTTTCGATGAAACGTTTGTAGTATCCTGCTAGACGCAAGAAGCTGCGAAGGAACCAATTATGCAAATACATAATCTCTTCAACGGGGTCTAGGTTATCGATGTAGAAGGAAAAATAAAAGACAAAAAACATTGTTCTTGAAACTTTTAGACAGATAGAGAAGGAACTTGAATCAGGCTAAATGTAATTGCGACCTAAATCTGAAGTTAAAACGATACCAGTGTTGTTTTCAAGTCAACTACCCGCATTTTGGATGTGTATATAAAGGCGTGCATGGTACTAAATAGTTTTTGGCTTAGCATTAACCAAGGTGTGCAATATTGTGTCATTCTTCGTGAGATTGAGGGTTGAGTCTCGCAGACAAAGCAGTATAGAATTAGAATTAGATTAAATTGTTGTTAGAAAAAATACATAAGATTTCACTTTGTTTTCTCCTCGGAAAACTAAAAGCTCATGCATGAATCATAGCTAAATTTTATGGTTCTGATAGTGCCTTAGAACGTTTTCGGATCTAAGCTTGCTCGTCGTGGATACTTTGAAGACTATGTTGCCTCCATGTTATCGTTAGACTGTTTACCCGACTTCATATGCATCATGGATATTTTGAAGATTATGTCGCCTCCATGTTATCGTTAGACTGCTTACCCAACTTCATATGCATGATTTAATTCTCTCTTAACCTCCTTACACAACGCCCTTAATTGTTGTATTTCTTGTTTAGTTGCAAAACACTTTTTAAAAACTTATACAAAATCCAACATGTACGAGGTTGGCTAGAAGCGTAATGGACAAGTTAAGTTCGGTAACACGCCCAGTGAATTTTTAGCTTAAATGGGGCATTTTATTTATGCTAGGCAAGGTTAGGTTACTTGCAAACACCTATTATCTATATTTTCAAAATAAACCATATATTAATTCTTAGGCCATAGGGTGTGGCTTAGCGCCACCCCGCCACCTCAACATCTACGGCGCCCCAGTGCGCTATACACCATCCCCTCCAAGTTAATAGGGGGGCGCTATGGGTTCTCCGCCATGGTGCTAAGGAACATTAAAGGTGTGTGCAGGTGGAGCCCACCTCTTTTCAACCAATAAAATCTTTTTTTTTAATTTTGTTTAATAGAGAGCTTTAAATCATTGCATGCAAGTTAAAGGGGGGTTTTAAAGCCCCCTATATAACGTGGCACCTAGGTGGATCTGACGTGGCGTGATAAAGCCCCTAGAGGCTTTATACCACACCATCTAACCTAAGGCATGCATTTAAAACATAAGAGCAACTTTTTAACATTTCTTTATAAACCAAAACTACCAGTTTATAAATGAATAGGTAAATGGGTCAAAATTACCGCCCCAAACATTCTATCATCAGATATCCAAGTAGTAATGTGTTTATTAAATCAAATCAAATAAAATAAAATCAAACCCGACCAAAACTCAACAAATTTAGCTTATATTTCACAACAAAATTCATACTTGTGAGGTGAAGTCCTTAAAAGCCGCATGGTGATGTGCTAAAACCCACAAACTTTACAGCTTATTCTAAAAATATTAAACAACACATTATTATTACCAACTTAGAAGTAACCTCCTCTTGCCACACCAAACCATAACCTTTTTAGATATCACCAGCACCGTGCACTTCCTACAAGTAGATTGAAATAAATGATATTTTAATTTTAACAAAAAAAAAATGATTTTAATTTCATTTAAAAATAGTTTTAAATTAAAAAATGATATTCTAATTTCAATTTATAAAAAATATCACCTTGTTTTGAAGTACAGCTCCATCCGGAATTTCCAACTTCTCTCCAGAATTTGCAGCAACCACCACTTTACCCTTCAGTAATGAAAATCAAAAATTAAAAAAGGAATAAAACAATTAAATTTTATAAAATGAATTTAGATATTAAGTGAGTTGATACCTTGAGAACAACATTAGATCCAAACCACACATCACCAGAAACCTTCAAGCTATCAAGCTCAATAATGCTGGGGATAGACTTGAATCTCTTCAAGAATTCTCCAACCTAAGTGAAGGGACAATCAGATATGCATTTTCGACCGTGTCTTTAGAAACGAGTTGATTCAGGTTATGTTAAATGAGTAAAACCGTAAAATCATATATAGAATTAGTTCCAGTCAACCAACCTTCTTAAATTCAGGACCCAATTCGATTGAAGGATTAGCTGGATCTGTCCTGGCTGGGTTGCGGATCACATAGCCGTCTTTTTCAGTGTAAAGATCGGACTGCAATATAGGACGGGTGTGTTATTACTACGAATTGTTTTCAGTAAATAAATTAACAAAACAAGGTTAATGTAAAGATGATCAACCTGAACAAGAAGCAAGTCTGAACTTGCTTTCACCGGCAAGAACCGAGATCGGGGAACGTTAATGCCAATGGCATTGTCATAAAACTGGTCATAAGAGAAGACATAAAATATAAAATGAAGCAAAATTATTATAATATTTACCATGAAATATAATCGATCGTTAAAATAAAAAGAAATCATAATCAATATAAAATGCTCAAGGATCTGCAGTAGCATGACATATACCTTGATTGCAGCACCAGCAGCTGTCTCAAGCTGAAGAACTTTAACTCCATTGACTTCCTGTAAACAACCAAATAATAAAACTTTAATTAAAAATAATTTTGAATATGGAGGTATATTTATATAATTATATTATGATTTTCCGATGTAGAAAATACCTTTGGATTTGGAATAATCTCCATCTTGAGTGCATCGGCTTGCACAAGTCTTTTAATTGCATTCAAGTTCACCCACCTGGAACACTAACAGTGTGAGTAATAATAATCACTTCCTACGCGAAGCATGTTCACATTTGTATGAGCATAACTTACAAGTTGTTGGTGTTGAAGATTTTGAACTTTTCAATTGATTTGAACTCGTTAACCTGCACATAACAGAAGACCATAAATCAGACCGTCAAATTTGGTAAACTTTGTTAGCAGTTTAAAATTAAAAAAGCAATTAAATTAGGAATTTAAATATCCTAGTTTTGTTGATATTTAAAAATAGCAATTTAAATTAGGATTCAAAGAACCAAAACTTACATGCTGATCGGGAACCTGTGCAATTTCAAGAAGCTGCAGTGATAAGAATAGCAACCATAAGTTTGCATGAAATTCACTTTATTTTGTGGAGAACCGACCAGAGAATTCATAGAGAATAACAATAGTGATAACTGATACACACCTGAACTTTCCCATCATATGAAATTAGAGTGCCACCTTTCACATCAGCCAACGTTTTAGGCGTCACCTGTCAAATAACAATGTCAAGCAAAAAAAACCCAATTTAAGTTGTATATTGGGAATCAAGAAAAACTGTAAAATACCTCCATGCAGTACTCATTCTTGTTCTGGATCAAGTGATTCAAGATTTCTATAATTGTGAATTAAGGCGTACAATATTCAAAAGTAACAGATATTCAGAGCCTATTTTTTAAATAAAGCACATATATAACAGTTGGCAAGCTGGGTGAGTTGGGCGGGTTGGACTGTCACTATTAGTAGAGATTGCGCTGACCAACAATTTTTTCCCCATTTTAAAAAGAAATTACAAGTGACCCATTTTGAAATAAATTAAAGAACATATATAATAGTTGGCAACCCATTCCTTTTTAGCTTGCGTTTTTTCTTAATTTGACCCATTTTGAAATAAATCACAAACCAAATCAACCCGTTCATAAGTGAATGGGTCAAAACTGACACCTTATGAATACAGAAACTAGAAAAAACAATCAAGGATACTCAAATCAACTACAGCTCCCAAGTTATCGGAATTTGCAACAAACACGTATTCCTTGCCCTGAGACAATAGTGTGTCGAGTTTCCCACTGTTCATCAAGGATGGGAAAACATCGCCATGCCCTGGAGGGTACCTTTTGATCAAAGAGAACTGTAAGCCATAATCTACAATGCATCTGAAGTGCAATGCACAATTATAATATACTAAATGATAAAAATAATGTTGTGCACTTGATACATGTGCCAAAAAGCAGGCTTCATGAGCAAAATAGAGTGAGAAAAAAGGTTATCACCATGAAGTTAACAATTCATTAAAAGATTCGGTTTCGAATTACCATCCATCTTTGCCAGTTTCCCCTTTAGATGGCAGTGGCAGGAAGTCATCAACAACCAATCGAGGATATTGACTCTGGTTGAATGTATGAATCTCGATATTTGAACCAGCATATTTTTCTATAATCTACAATTTGAAATATACAAGAGATTAAGATAATGAGATGTATTATAATAGAGTTAACATTATGTGTAGAAAGTAATTGTTTCTTCTTCTAGTCACCTTCTGGGTATCTTCATGTGTGTTGAATGAGTTCATTAGAAGCAAGGGTACACTACACCCATACTTCTTATTGAGTGACTGCAAACAAAGTAGAGGGTTAAGTTTCCAGCAAAGATCACAAGACTATAATAACGAGTATGAATGTACACGTCACGTCATGTTTCTAAACTGAATTTTATATTTTTACCTCAATTTGGATGACAATCAAGTCTAGAAATGTCAACCCATTTCGCACTTCAATGACAGATCTGCATCCCAAAGATGATGTTAGATTTTAAAAAGCAGAAAACGAAAACAAATGAAGACACAAACAAAGCATTAACATGAAATATATATCCAGGCAGCCTATACTAAGATCAACAGTCTATAAACTGTAGCAAAGATGTATTCGAAACTGATACCAGAACCGGTGAATCTCGAAAATAATTATTCAATTACGTTTTAATTAACTACTATGTAAACCAGGTAACCAACCACATACTTTGGACCAGTGCATCCCATTGTTGTCCCCAAGCCACCATTAAGCTTTAGCACCACAAGCTTATCCAATAGACTTTTGGTTTCAGCAGCATCTGCATCATTTAACACATTCAATTCACAGAAGATAATAGATAACCACACATTCTAATCACTCTTTCGTAAAATGGTCCCAATTTATGGTGATTATAATGTACATTAGATTAGAATCAACTAAATATTAAATCATTACTACAGTGACAGGTGACAAAGTATCAAAACTACCAATTAAAAGATCAAACCATTACCTTCTGGTACAGCTGATAGGGTATCATAGGGCACAACGATCTTGTCAGTAGGCGTTTGGATCTTACTCCATTCAACATGTTCTGCTTCGCCACTTTATTACACGATTTGCATGAAAACAAAACAGAAAATGAGAATTTACATTATAACATTCTATGCAGTTATAGCGGTCCAAAATCGAATAGCGGTCAAGGTCCGCTATATGAAATATAGGTTATAGCGGTAATTTTATACCATGCATAATTTATGTATTCATATATATATATATATATATATATATATATATATTTGAAAAATATTAATAGTAATATCAAAATTCATAGTAATATTATTCCATTATCAAAAACCTGTTGCAAATCAAACACTAATAGTAACTTTGAAGTATTTAATTTAAGAATTAACACAATCAAACACCTAGCTGCGTTACTGTGTTGCCTCATTCTACTGCGTTACTGCTATAACCGCTATATAGGTTTCCAAATAGCGGCCAAATAGCGGTTTTAGCGGTATTTAGCGCTGCTAATAGCGGAACCGCTATAGGCCACCGCTATTTGGACCGCTACACACCCTGAGGTCCGCTAACCGCTATTGCACCGCTATTGACTGCTTAGAATTAACATCCCAGTTCGTTTTGACCATTCATTTTTTGTCAGACAACTAAGCAAACATGTCAACATATCTGGTGGTTTTCCTCATTTTCCTTTTCTCTTCTACTTGATAGATCAACAAATCTACAGTTTTCCTATGTTTATTTAATTATTAAACACAACTATAACAAAACATTTTGTTATTTTACTTCATTATGATTGTTCTCTGCAGAAACATATTCTAACAGTAAATTAACAAATCTCCAGTATCCGATTCCCCAATCAGTATCTAACATCAGGATCTAGCGACTCAAATCACCAATCTCAATATACATATCATCAAAACACGCAATACATAACAACCGCTACTATGTCAATTCACACTACAAAAAAACGTACCTGAGATATCGCGACACAAGGTTGATAAATCCAGATTTCTCGTTCTCACTAAAACACATTCAATATCAACAACAAAACTAAGTTCAGATCCACAAATCCGACAGCATTAACACTAATCAACACAAAAAAAGAACCGTAAAAATAAATCAAAGTTATTATAATCTGTAATTTCACCAGATTTCTCGTTATCACTACAATATATTCAACATTAACAACATCAACTTCAGATCCAAAAATCTGATAGCATTAACGCGCATCAACACAAAAAAACCGTTAAAATTGTTAAATCCTGTAAATTTCACCAGATTTCTCATTACATTAACAACATTATCAAGTTCAGATCCTCAAATCCGAAACACAAAATATTTATAAAAAAAGAAAAGTTACAATTTCAGAATCGAAGTTATTATATTCTGTAAATTTCACCAGATTTCTCATTAACATTAACAACATAATCATGTTCAGATCCACAAATCCTAAAGCATCAACACGAATCAATACAAAAAAAAAGTTACAGAAAAACGGTTCACATTTCAAAATCGAAGTTATTATATTCTGTAAATTTCACCAGATTTCTCATTAACATTAACAACATAATCATGTTCAGATCCACAAATCCGACAGCATTAACACGAATCAACAAAAAAAATATATATAAAAAAACCGTTAAAATTTCAAAATCGAAGTTATTCGATTCCGTAAATTTCACCAGATTTCTAATTATCACTACATTATATTCAACATTAACAACAAAATCAACTTCAGATCCACAAATCCGAAATCATTAACGCGCACCAATACAAAAAAAAACGGTTGAAATTACAAAATAGAAGTAGAAAAAACGGTAAATATGACCTGATCTGAGTGAGGGAGGAGACAGCAGATCGGAGATTGTTCAACTTCTCGGTATCAGCAGCGGCCATTGCTGTGTTAGATCTAGAGTGATGGAGGGAGATGGTAAGAAGAATATGAATGAAGAAGAAGAAGGTGGTTTGGATCGGGTATATGTAGAACAGGTGGCAGGAAAGGGTCTAAAAAGAAAGTTATTTTTAACATCCACGTAATTTAAAAAAGAATATTCAGGAGAATATGATTGATTATTTGTAAGATCAGACCACGTGTCATGGCGCCATTGCTACGCCATGTTTATGTTTATTGATTGATCGATCAAGCCATTTGCCTAATTTTTGGTATCATATTTTTGAAATAGATCATGAGTAGAAAGAAAATTAGCTTTTGGAAGGGTAATTTTGTAGATACGCGATGTTTGGACCGGGTGGAGCCTCCGGAACTAATCGGCTCGAGACACATGATTTCAGCAAGAGCAGCCGGACGGACGGTGTGTTTGGACAGTGGGCGTATGACTAGTAAGGGTATCTAATACTCTACTATGTAATACACATAGCCCATCGATGTATGAATCTACGGTCAGTCTGTTAACACACTAGGTAGGTTCTCTAGACACTACAATGCTTAACAAGATCGCATGCGTACCATGATAATATGTGGGATTGTACATGTTATTTGTGAAGAATTGTGTAAACGATCATATAAATATTTTTATGTTAACACCACAACAATTAAAGACCTTCCGTCTATTTATTTATCTATCTATATATTTACATGTGTGCATATTTTATTGCATCTTTCTCGTTCTATAAGCAATATATTAATTCTTACGTAGAGTTTGCTTATACGAAGAGCGTTATACTCAAATGCTACAAGTCTAGCGTTGCTTAAACGAGCAGACTAATTAAAAAATGAACGATCAACCACCTGGACAATCAAGTGATTAAAGAACTACTATTAAACTATGGCACTCAAATCTTGGTTACAAAATTTAAAGTTTTTAAAACATGTTACTAATTTCATACTCAAACTATTTATTATTGGTAAATTAATGTTAATTTCAAGTCGTTTTTATTGACGATTAGTTTGCTAAATTAAAGTAAATAATTACATAATTAGTGTGAAGATTCTAGATTTTCTTCCATATCTTCAAATAAATCCATAGACATCATAGTAAATCAAATACCACCAAAAAGTGCCTCTCACATAAAACAAAGGTATGTATTAAAGTCGATTCAAACATAATAAAACTTACTTAGCACACAATACATACACCATCAAAAACATATGGCTCAACATCATGTGGTTTTTGACTTTTGTATACGAGTGATCTCACTTTTTATAAAAGATGAACACAACCATAATAAAGTAACACCCTATAAAAGTTACTAAACAACGCACAATAGTATATAGACATAGACCTACATTGTGCACGTTGCAATTAACAATAATATTTAGTAGTTAAAACTTTTTTACAACAAACTCAAAGGTATCCTATCTATACTTTATTTTATTTTATGTTAGACTAGACTTGACCTCTCAACCTTTAGATGAAGACACACATTATCTACAACATAAACGTGAAACATGTGTTTGCGTATGTGAAGAGATAGAAAGGAAATATTAGGGATCTAGGGTATATGGAAACCAAAGCAAATGAGAGATAAATCAAACAAAACTACATGAGTTACATCAAGTTTATATGATTGCTTTCTATATAACATCTTTTGTATTATATTGAATAACATCTTTTTTTTATTATATGTGTATGTATATTTACAGGGCTGGCTCAACCATTTTGGTGGCCTAAAGCGAGTTAAAAACTTGAGACATTTTTTCAAAAAAAATAAACACTATTTGAGAAAAACCTTCCTTTACCCGGGCTTGAGACCGACAAAATAAACTGAAAGGTTTATTGATGGCGAAATTAATTTAATTTATTTTTTATATTTTTATATTTTTTTGTATGTGTAAAGATAAGTTCAGCCCAATACAAATATCATATATAATAGTTTTTTTTTTTTAAATCGAAGGCCCTATAGATTTGGAGGCCTAAAGACCAAACCTCAAAATATTGAGGCTTGAGTCGACCCTGTATATTGAATAATATTTTAAGATTGTATTAAAATAAACAACACCTTCTTGAATTTAATCTTCATTTACTAAATCAAATCATATGTGTATGTATATTTAATACCGTTTTAAGATTGTATTAAAATAAACAACACCGTCTTGCATTTAACCTTTATTTACTAATTTTTTTTTTTTAAGTAGTACTTAACGATTAATATAACCAGAAAACTTGTTACGTTACATCAAATCGTAAAATACTAACTTTGCATATATCTTATTTAAAATCACATTTATGATTTATACCGGTAAACTAAAGTTGCAAATCATTGAACAAAAAGAATCGATGTTGAGTTCAAAATTGAGTTGGGCTTAGAATATGGACTGGTCCAGCATAATGTGGGCCGGGTCAGATGATCCAGATCCAGATCCAGGTGAAGCAAATGAAAGACGAAATGGCATTATTGCCTAGTGGTATTTTGGGAGTGGGATAAGGCTTATGACCATTAGGTCATGAGTTCGATTCCCACAAAGGGGGTTTTCCCAAATTTATTGGGTTTCCTCCTGAATTGGTGTATAGGCATTATTGCCTTATGGAGATGGATATGATCGGGTGGTTCTGCTGGTGGCACGATGGTACTCCAGTGGTCCGTCAGTGATCCAAATTTACCGTTAAAAAAAAATAACATCTTTATATCAAATCTAATAAGACATTCCAATAAATGTCATATGACAATTTCTCACACTACCTAATTATAATATTAACCAAGGGATTTCATTAAATTGAGGGTGTTGATTATATTAAGACATTATACCTAGTTGTCATATCAACCACTATCTTCTTGGTTCTAATAATTTCTATTTCTCTTGGATTTTATATTTGGCAGGTTGATGTCATCACATTTCTCCAGGGATATATTTATTGAGATTGTGTATATGCCACAATCTCCTGTTTTTTTTTTTTTTTTTTTTCACTTGACTCACCCACATCATATATGCTTGTTGAAGGATGCTCTTTATGGCCTTAAGCAAGTCACTAAGAGTTTGGCTCCAAGCTATCATTAGCTCTCTTTTCATTTGGATTTTCTTAGTGTGTCACTAATACATCCTTGTCTGTTTATTGTAGAATATATGTTTATATGTTGATGACATCATCATTACCAAAAATTCCTCGGTATTTATTGTTAATTTAAATGCACATTCACACTATTGGTTTGCACTTAAGGATTTGGGCACGCTTGAAGTTTTCTTTGGATACATGCCACATTCTGATATGATATTCTCCAACTTGTTCTCTTTGGGGTTTATCATATTACAACATATTGGTTATAGTAAGTTGAGAACCTTGTTTATTCTCATTTCTTTCGGACACCAAATCTCCCCGTATTTAGGCGTGCTTATACCCATGTTCTTCATATTTCTCATCATGGGTATTCCACATGACCTCTTACGATGTACCGGTCTCGTGGAATCCATTGTCTACTCCCGTCTCACCCAAATGACGGGATCTCCCACTATTTAGGTATGCCTAGTTTGGAGATCAGTCACAGATTTATGTCAGAGCACCGATTGGTTTATTACAGTATCTAATCCATAACTTGTCTAGAGATTGCTTATATAGTCACTAAAGCTTCTGAGTTTCTCCAGATTACTAACCGCCACCGGATCGTGGTGAAACGTATTTTTGACTCTTTAAGAATACTATTACTCATGAGTTATTCGGGTTGGATGCTCGGGTGGATGATCACTGATCTACCACATGCTATCATCTTTCATTGGTGCACCAAACTCTATAAATAGAGGTGCCATGTTACAGATAGATATATTAGTTTGTTATATATGCTATTATTTGTTGCGTTAGATTGTTAGAGGTGCCATGTTAGAAATAGATAAATTTGTTATTAACTTTCTATTAGATAGTTGCTGAAATTGTGAACTGAATCTATTTATAGAAGGTGTCTTGCTTGATTTTGTAAATACACAAAACAAAACAAAACAAAACAATACACTACATATTCAATTTCTTTTAATATCTTTAAGGTCCAAAAATGATACTACAAAGTGATGAATGATCTTTAAACTAGTACCCATAAACAAAATCAAGAAACCATGAGACCAGAAGATATTAAGTACAACAAAACTAAGGAAACAGAACTCCAACTACAGACAGAAGTCATGTTGTTACAAACATTAATTACCAAAAATTAACAAAAGGGGGCATTAATTAATTAATTACCAAAAACTAACAGCAGGACCAAAAGAAAGGATCATCATATCTTCCCTTTATACACTTGTTCTTTCTCATCACCTGTGCACCAATACCATGTTAAAATGATGGCTAACAGAGAGATCATTTTACCTCATCTGCAAAACCCACTGCCTCCAAAAGGCTACAAGCAAAGTCTTACTCTCTGCTCCTCTCTCTCTTCACAACTTGAATTACTGCTCTGCTCTAAACATCGCTTATACGGTACGAAACCCTTTATAGACGTGTCTTTTTTCTTCCCGTTGTTGTTTCTGTCGCCTCTATGTTGCTTTGTAAACGCTGATCTTTCACTTGCTACCAGCAAAAACGGCTTTTTTCCCTCTTTCACTCCACTCTCATTGTCACTTGTGTTTGAGCCTGTTAACGACTCCTCGTTTTGCATTTCTGAACCGTTTTGATTTGTGGGTTTGACCGGTTGAACAACAGGGTAAGATACCGCACCATAAGGGCCCCACCAAGGTGCCATGGGTGTGGAAGATTGCGAGTTCTCATCAAGAAACTGCATGTAGTACACAGGTGCCCCACATGGTAAAGAACCAACTGGCATCAAGTTTTGTGGAATCATATTTACGACATTGCCCTCACACACATCATTCGGTGAAGATGGTCGGTGGGTATCTGTTACCACCACCGTCTTCCCAAACAGCTTCAAACTTTGGGTGGATCCCGTATCGGGTGAACTTTCTTTTTCTTTTTCCTTTTCTTTTTCTTCACCGCAAGATTCCACTTTCTAAAAAATTACCCAATAATATGTTAACAATTACATTCAGTTTTGCTTGATTCGGCAATAAGGTGGCCATGGAATACAAAGATAAAATCAATACCGTTGAAGGTGATGATTCGTTTTCATCAAGTGGGAGATCAGCTTTCACACCATTAGCAGATGAAACAGGGGAGGAACCTGTGTTTGGTGAGTTTAAATCACCCTGCCCGAATATGTTTGAACCGCCTGCTGACAAAACCGAAGTAGGGGACTGGTGTTCTTGATCTGACCCTGATGAATTCGGTGAAGTTGACCTCTCATGTTGACCTCCAGTTTTGATTGGAGCCGAAAGCTTACGAGGGTAAGGGTGCATCGGTTTCCTTTTCGGTCTAGGAGGTGGAATCTCAATAGGTTTCACCTCACTCGCATCACCACTAGTCGATTCACGAACAACCTAAACAAAAAGAGCATGAAAGCTAAGTCAAATATGAAAAACACCACACAAAGTGTGATCGTGGCGTATTAGTATATGATCATTGTACCTTAGAGAAAAATTTCTGGGCATGACTTCTAATTTGAACCGCAGTTTTGGTGCCCACATGTTCTGCAAATAAGGTTGTGTTCGGTTACTTAGATTCATCCCATAACTAACATAATGTATCAAAGACGAACAATAAGTCTATAAAATACCTTCAATTCGACGCCAAGCGCGTCCGTGAAGCTTTAAAGCTTCAATAAACTTCTTGTGTTCTTCTTCACTCCACCTTTCCCTTTGTTTTGTGATCGTGTACGGTTTTCTAACCTGTTCGACATCAAAAGCAACCACATAAGAACACCAAACTAAAAACAGGGCACAAAACAGTTCCATATTAGTCATGAAAAGCAAACAAACCTTGGGCGCGTAATCATCAGCCGACATAAACTGGTCGTTCTTAACCGTATTCGTCGCTGATCCTTCACTAAGATCCTACATTTATCAACAAACAATACATCAAGATCAAAACTAAATTAGAAATTTTCAAAATGCACTCCAATTCAAGTCAAGTTCTTCCTTTATACACAACCATTATTTTACCCTCCCAAAATTCCCTTTCTACCCATTAATAAACAACAAACTGATACACACATTTAGCAAGTCACTCAACCCTTATTAAGAAGTATTCATCATTTATTCACATTCAAGATATGCCCAAAGTTTGAATTAATCCAAACAGTTGGTCTTAATGACCATATCTGATAAGAATACAGTTTTATTTTCTTATTTAAGCTTAAAAGTAGCCAGTCATCAAATTACCTAAATAAACTCCATCAATCAACACTTATGAACAAAATAAAACATGAATTTATACATATTTTTTTATAAAATTTTAACAGTAAATTTATAACTCAGTTACACAAACCTAAATCAACAACAAAAACCTAAATAACATATAAATAAAATAAAATAAAAACAAATTAATTAAAAAAACAAAACTATCAATTAAAAATTTAAACAAACCTCAGCCATGCTTTCACACACCATCAAAAAATTCCCCAAACTCTTCAACTTATCCTCTGCAAAGCCAAATTCACACACAAAACTCACAAGACCGTCACAAGATCCAACCGAATCATCAACCAAACCACTCTAATCCACTGAATCACAACCCGATCCAACAAAAAACCGCTCAAAAAACCTCTCAATTTCCAAAATTCTGACTTTAACGAAAAAAACAGAGCTCCGAAGGAAAATTCTCCGGAGAAAAAACGGTTTCCGGTGACCTAAACACTTCCGGCGTACAACACCGGTGAACAATCGGCAAACGCAACCGCAAATTTGGTGAAATCTAGAGAGAGAAAGAGGAGTTTTAGAGAGGGAAATAGAAACAGAGTGGTGTATGAAATGAGAGATATGAAGAGGAGTAATAAGTTTTGTATACGGAGGAAAAAAGCGAATTGGGGGTGCCACGTCGGATAATGTTTTTTAATATATATTTTTTTAAGTGTTTAATAGAACGATCGAGAAATTGGTGGAGTTTTGTGGCTCACGTTGAAAGATGGACCTGAACACGTGGCTGTCATCTGTCACTCATTAAAACGACAACGCTTTTCTTGGGTCAATTTTCTTTCACATCTACATTATTTCCGGTGCCCAAAAAAGGAAAAAACGTAGCTGGGGATTGGGTACAAGTGTTAATGCGAGGTGTACAACTCGGTAAAGCAGGTGGGTGTTTTAGGTTTTTTTTTTTTGTGTATTTTATTTTAGTGGTGGAATAAAAAAAATTCGGAAATAGGAAAATGAAAAAGTGAATGGCGCGTGTAGGTGGAGATAAGGAGTGTGAGCTGTACTCGCGAAATGGTGTGGGTTTACGTGTCCAGATTCTTGTGGTTTGTAGCAGTTTTTCAAAGATCTGAAAATATTTGTTGCCTTTTGGATTTTTTCTTTTGTGAATTATTATTATTTTTTATTTAAGTTGGATTTTTTTAACAGCGAAAAAAAATAAATAAAAAACTGTGTATCTTAAGAGGAAAAGGTTATTAGTTTTGTTTGTATCGGAGCACAACGGAGTGTACCCAAAATTCTAATAATCATGTAATGATAACTCATTTTTACCCTAAACTACACTAAAGGTGGTTCTACTATCCTAAATCATAAATCTCACCTATTTATACTGCTCCTTTTATCTCTCTACGCACTGCGCGCGCTCTCTCTCTCTATTTCTCTTTTACTCACAAACCTTTTCAATCGTTTGGGGTACCCGAGGGACCCGCGACGATATTCCCGATTGGATACCCTACCTAATTAAAGAACATGATTCTTATTGTGAGATAGGTTGGAGATTTCTATAACATTAATAATTTTCTTTTCGTGAGATAGGTTGAAGATTTCTATAATAGTAACATAATAAATCAATGGCTTTTGTGAAATAAAGAAGACACTTTCTCAGCAACTACCCCATCGAATTATTTGGGTCTACTCGTTATCAATAGTATCAGGGCCCAAAATGGCTTGTGCTTCGACCCCTAAGGATTTTTTATTAAATGAAAGGTAAAATGATAATAAATTTAGTGGGCGTTGATGTCGTTGATTTTATGCATGTGACTCTTACATACAAAAGGATATTTTGGTCTTCTTTTCTTATTTTGATTTTAGATTTTATGTTTTTTATAAGAAGAAAAAAAAGATTCAATTGAAGTTTAGATAAATAATCATAACCTTAGAAACTCCAAATTAAAAGTCATGAACATAACCAAAAAAAGACAATAACTTAATATCTTTTGGTAATCAATATATACTTTTAGAACTACATATCATACTATAAACCAAAACAACACAATCCTAAATCACTGAGATACAAAAACATGCTATGAACTATAGTCTACCAAAAATATGGTGGGGTCTCCATGATCTAATCTTGATACAAATAAAAACATAAGAGAAACAATAATTTCACTATATTAGATGTGAAAACCGCAATCTAAAATCATATATGCATAGCCAGGTGTCCTAAGATTGGTTTAAACCTTTGATGTATGGCTGAAAATAGATCCATGAATGATGTTCCTGTTTGGTGTACACCCTTGATTAGATTGGAAAGGTAAAGATAGGTTACACTTTGAAATCTATATTGATCGTGTAGAATAATGATTGGTGTGTATTTCTTTTCTCTCAACTAAAACCTGTTCTCAAGTTTCATTTAACGAAGGAAAAGAAAGGATTTGGAAGAATGTAACTCTTTATTACTTTTTCATTGTAATATTTTATTTTAATTTATTAATCTAAATGAAAATGAAAGATACTCTGATTGCCAATGTTGTTTCATTTGACAAAAAGGTCAATAAAAGTGAAAGTATGGTGTTAAACTCGGCTAGACCCAGTTTGTTGGTTAATGAATTGAAAATGGAGCTAATGAATTTATAACCTAGTGGCATTTGGGGTGGGATAAGGCTTTATGACTAATAGGCCTTGAGTTCGATTCCCACAATAGGGGTTTTTCCCATAATCCAATTTTTTTCGTTAAAAAAAATGAATTGAAAATGGAATATGAGGGGTTATTAAGGTCAATTACTAGGGTCATTTCAAAGAGAAGCTCAACGCTTATAGGAGAAAATTACGTAGACACTTTCTTGGGGAGCATATGTCGACTTGCGAATCATCCAAAGATGTGAAATCATCAATTTGGTGCACACACTTGAATTCTAAGATTAGTTATAAAGTATCTGGAATGTATAATTGATTCCATTATAAGTATTTGAATCTTAAATCCTTATATTCATAGTATTCTTGGTGGATCATTGTTAAAAACTATTTTTTTTTTGAACGGCAAATTTCTTTTATTCCTATCGTCTGTGCTTTGCATTTGCCAATGAACCACCACCCCATTGGTTGTTAAAAACTATGATAATCCCAAACTAGTAAGATCAGCTAGTTATGAGTATTGAAGAAAATACTAATGTGTGTCGGATGTTCAGGTCAATCCTTGAAGACCATATTTATAGGACATCAAAAGTCTTCAGAAACCTTCAAAGGCATGTTCGAAGAGTACATTACAAAGACTGGGTGATAAAATGTTTTACTAGTAATCAAGACCTTGTATCTCTCATTAAAGACCTCTCTTTTATCCAACATAAAGATGACTCGTCCACTGACCTAGACATGAAACACCAAATTATTCGTGGTCAATATAAAGCTACCCAACTATAACATGTTTTCATTCCATTTGAAGTAGCACTCACCTGAGCACCAATGGGAGCAATCCTTATAAAAGCTACGAATGAAATCGGTGTTGTCATCGTCATACCAAGGACAAAGATGTTATACTATAGTTAAATTTTCATGGATCTATCTCAAAGTGTGTAAGATAGAATGACTATAACCAATGCATAAAGAAATTTATCCTAGCGTTTTAGTTATGAGAGCATACTTCATGTTAGAGCGGGTGTACTTATTCGTTACCATTATTAGAAGACTTTATTTTTCTTGTATTACAATCTTTATCAATACAAGTTTATTTAGTCTCTGATTATTTGATTTTGTTTTCGCACAACTATTATTGTATAAATCAATAATTGTCTTATATACTTATTGAGCACCAATTTGGGACCAACAATCTTGATTCTCAAATCTTAAATATTTGGTTTTAACCTAAATTGTGTATATCATAGTTTTGTGAATATCATAGTTTATAAATAGTGTATCTAAGGTTCCTTACATGCTAGTAGTGTTTTATTTGGATAATGTACCTGGTTCATATGATACATGTAAGAATTAATGTTGAACCTGGCTAATTTGTCAAGTTTGTTGGATTTTATGCAAAATTGCATTTTGATTATTAGTTTTTACCTACAAATTATCATAATCATTAGGGATGATAGTGGGACAGGCAATAGCAATCCAAGTCCCATACTCGATTAGAAAAACATAGCTCATCAGGGGCGGAACCAGTGCTTTGTTAGCCATAGCACGGGCTACGGCTCAAGTCGATATTGGTAGTGTATTTTTTATATATGTTTTTTCGTTCTTATACGAAGGATACCCTTAAAATAATAAAAGGATACCCCTAAGACTGTGTTATCACCACGCCATGAAGATAAGATGAAATGAAATTTTCAGCTCGACAAAAACAAAAATCGCCGGTTAACCGGAAGTTGCAGTGGTGTAGTTAAAGAACTGAAGAAGATGAAGCTATGTATTAATTAATTATAATATAATGTAAGCATCGAATACTTAAATGAAAAAGAAAAAGGGTCTGCAAAAGTAAAAAGTAACTTTCTCAATAGTCAAACTTTATTTAATGTTTTATTTTATTTAATTTCTTGTAAAGCTTTTTTTTTTGTTTTACTTTGTTTTTTAACAGCAAAGGACATTTTATTAAAGGGTTAATGGATTTAAACACCCCCAACTATTGTCATTTGGCCGCTGGCACTCTCAACTTTGACTTTAGCTCACACCACTCCCAACTTAACACATTGTTTGTCATGGCACCCCCTCGTTAAATAAGCACTAACCTGGTTAGGAAAATTAGTCTACGTGACTATTTTATCCGACGTGGCATGCTGACGTGGCGTGTTTTTGATGTTTTTGATGAGGTAGCATGCTGATGTGTATTTTTTAATTTCTTTTCACATGTATATTGTTATTGCTTTTTTTAAATCTGATTTAAATTAAATAAATATATAGGTTTCAATGAATAAAAAGATAAACAGATGATTTAAACCCACTCCCCCCTCTCCTTTTAACACCACCGCCACCATCAATTTTACCACAACCTCCTTCCCCCTTCCAACCACCGCGCCATCAACTCCACCACCCCCACCACCACCCCCTTCCCCCTTTCTGACCACCACCACCATCAACACAGTGACCACATTCTTCTCCCATTTTTACCACTGCCACCGTCGCAATGCCTCACGCGCCGCTGTTGGTCGTTAGATCGGGACCAGGACCACCGGATCTCCCATTTTTACAGAGACAACGAGTTCAGCCATTTTGTGCCAATTGAGACCATCGTCGTTGTTTGAATCGAGACATCTCCCTTGGCCACCACCACCACCGCCACGGCTCCACCTCCACCACCGCCATACGTCGCTTGTGTCTTCACCGTTTAAATGTTCCGCAACAGGAGGGTGTCGGAAGGGGGTATGGCCGGCTGGTTAGTCGGAGTAGAGAGGGAAAACGAGGTGCAGAGGTGCAGCGGTGCAACAGGAGTGTTTTGCCTGATTTGGGGTTCAATTTAATGATTTGGGGATTGACTTAGGTTTTATAGGTGGGTGGGTGTGGTGGTGATGTAGAGGTGCAACGGTGGTGGGCGGTGTGGTGGTGAAGGTGGAGCTGTGGTGGTGACGGTGGGTGCAACGGTTGTGGTGGTGAAGGTGATGAAGGTGGAGGCGTTAAATAATCACTAACCTGTTGAAGGTGGAGCTATGGTGGTGACAGTGGGTTGCAACTTGAGAAAGGGAGAAAGGGAGGTGGTGGTTGGGGTTCAATTTTTGGATCAGATTTAAAGGTGGAGCCTGATTTGGGGTTCAATTTTTTGATCAGATTAAAAAAAATAACAATACACATCAGCATGTTATCTCATAAAAACAGGCCATGTCAGCATGCCACGTTGGACAAAATGGCCACGTCAGCAAAAATAATTAACCCAGTTAGTGTTTATTTAACGACGTGGTGACACAGCAACCCATGTGTTAAGTTGGGAGTGGTGTGAGCCAAAGTCAAAGTTGGGAGTGCTATCGGCCAAATGGCAATAGTTGAGGGTGTTTAAATCCATTAACCCTTTATTAAATAACATTTAAAGTTTTATAGATAACTATATGATAACATTTTGATACGTTGTACACCCATTAATAAAAAAATATAAGTAACATATGTTTTAAAAAGTAGTAAATAAAATTATATTTGAATCTTTTAATTAAATTACTTTTATTTTCCTACTTTATTTGAGAGTAACACTATATTAAAAGGTATGTATTAAGAAATGTTGATTAACAATTTTCCTTTCAAAATAGTTTCACAGATCTTATCTCAAAATTTCGTATTATAATTTCTAAATCTTATTACATAATTGTTTAATGATTTTGTACTTTTCTAATTTTGTAAGTTGAACGTAAAACTCGAGTTTGTTTTCTATGGTTTGTGCGGTCGAGAATGATTTTTTACATAAAGTAAAAGGCAACGATCTGATGTAACGATTTCAAGCTATGAAAAAAAAAGAGGACAAATCTATTAGGTATTTGTTTTACTTTATTTATTTATTGTCGTTTTTTTAGTATTGTATGATTGCACGGTGAAAAAAATTTTTTGGGATACCCCCGAGTTAATGTTCTGGTTCCGCCACTATAGCTCATACATGTTGAATACCTGTTACTCATTACCCATGGGGTTCGTGAGTATACCTGCATGCATTGAGTATGTCCATTTGTGGTTTATATATGATTAAAGTTGCATGTTGGGATGTTTATTAGTTTAAACTCAATCTAAAACTCATCTCAAAACCCAAATTGAAATAGAAAATACTCAGTCACGTTTCTAACAATTCCACAATTTAAAGTTATTAACAAGTTCAACACATGATTTGTTAAATTTTTAAGATTATATAGTGTATCAATATATTTAGTTTTAGTGCAGACAGTGGCGAAGCTTGAGACCGGATTTCAATCGGTGGACACTATGCTGCAACTTTCGGTACCTAACCTCTATCGACTCCCAGCCTATTTTTAACGAGATTGAATTGGTTTTTATTTAATCACCACGAAAGCAAATAAACGAGAAAGCAAGATAAAGAATGATGGTAGGAAATAATAGGAGTCAATATTGTATTTCCATATATATGTCAATTGTAATTAATTCTAGGGTTTTGTACATCTCTATATATATTTGATGAATGAGAATTGAGGAGGCATGAAAGCCATTTACATTAAACCCTTTCATGGTATCACGAGACCGGGCACTCTAACCGTCGCCGTCTCCTATTCGATCCCTCCTCCCTTCGCTTCTGCTCCCCTTCTTCGTCTCCTCTTTTCTCAGCCTCCATCATGGACGCTAAGCTTCATCCTGCATCAACCGTTACAAACATCAAGAGTCTTATTCCCATAACCCTAGAGATGGACAGCGGCCTATACGCGTCATGGAGCGAACTCTTTCGCCTCCACTGTCGCGTGTTCCAAATGATCCAACATCTTTCTCCAAAGCCAGAAGCTGAGTCGTCTTCGTCAAAGGCGACCGAAAAAGACAAAGACACAACTACTAAACCTGTCGATGACTCGTGGGATCGGCTCGATGCTATCGTTTTGTTGTGGATTTATGCAACGATATCCAGTGATCTCTTACACACTATCTTGAAACCCAATGCTACTGCCCACGGAGCATGGGTGGCTCTCGAGAATATTTTTCATGACAACAAAAGTTCTCGGGCTATTCACCTCCTTCACAAGTTCTCCAACACTCGTCTTAGCGGCTTCCCGAACGTCTCTGCATACTGCCAACAGTTGAAAGTTCTCTCCGATCAACTTGCAAGTGCCGGTTCACCTGTTTATAACCAAAGTCTAGTCTTACAACTGATCAGCGGTTTAAACGAACAATATGAGGGGATCGCTACTATTTTGCAAAATCAAGATCCTCTCCCCAGTTTCTATGATGCACGATCCAAACTTATTATGGTGGAATCTCGCAAAGCCGAAAAAGCACTACAAGCATCTCAGACAGTCGCTACCGCGCTCACCGCCAACTCCACTCGGTCCGCCGACAATAGCAATGGTCCGGGCGACTACCGCACGGATGGTCAATATGGTGGCCAAGGTCGTGGTCGTGGTTCGCGTGGTCGAGGACGTGGTGGGAACTGTTGGGGTCGCGGCCGTGGAAACCAAAACAATAATGCATGGCAACATCAACAGTGGAATACTCCTCTTCCTTGGGCTTCACAGTCGTGGTCTACTCCCCCTCCATGGGCCTCTCAACAGTGGGCCGCCCAAGCCCAGCAGCCATGGGCCGCTCATCCGCAACAATAGTGGGTTGCGCCCCCCTATCCGTACCCAACCATCAATTCATCTCCTGGAAATTCAGCTTCTGCTAAACTTGGTCCTCGACCCAACCAAGCCAATCATGCTGCCTATACGCCTACGGATATTGAACAGGCAATGTATACCATGTCCCTTAATCAACAGGGTCCGATCCCGGTGATGGACACTGGTGCCACGACCAACATGACTAACACCCAAGGTAACTTCACATCCTTTTTTAATAATCGCATCCCACAGGATATAATTATTGGCAATGGCTCGACCATTCTGGTTGTTGGACATGGCACTCAAATACTACCACCACCCTTCCCACCCTTTGTTCTAAAGAACGTCCTCTACGCACCAAAACTTCTCAAAACTCTTATTTCCGTTAGACGTTTTACCACTGATAATTCCGTTTCAGTTGAATTTGACCCGTTTGGTTTTCTTGTGAAGGACTACAAGACCCGGATCCCTATCCTACGATGCAAGAGCAGCGGTGATTTATACCCGTTATTGCTTGGTCCGGGAAGCACAACCAATCCCTCCACTTTTGCGGCTATTTCATCTCAATTATGGCACCACCATCTCGGTCACCCGGGGCAACCTACTATGCAATCTTTAAAACGTTCTTGTTCTATTAATTTCAGTACTTTGAATAATAACTTTTGTCAGTCGTGTGTTTTTGGAAAAGCGTTCGCTTACCGTTTGTTACTTCTCATACACATATATTTCAACCGTTTGACATTATACATAGCGACCTTTGGACATCCCCCATATTAAGCTCGGGTGGTCATCGATATTATATACTTTTTCTTGACGACCACACGAACTTTCTATGGACATATCCCATATCTAAGAAATCCCAAGTCTACCCTATATTTTGCAACTTTTACAAATACATTGCAACACAATTTAAAAAGAAAATAAAAACTCTTCAATGTGATAACGGTCGTGAATATGTAACTCGTCTTTCACACAATTTTTTAACGAACATGGCATGCAATACCGACTTTCGTGTCCGCACAAGTCATCCCAAAATGGCAAAGTGGAACGTCAAATCCGCACCATTAACAACATGCTCCGCACCCTCTTGGCTCATGCATCCTTACCATCGTATTTTTGGGATCACGCTCTCGACACCGCCACCTATCTCCTAAACATTCTCCCCACCAAACACAAACGTAACCCCACCCCCACTGAAAACTTATACCACCGTATCCCAACATACGACCATCTACGCGTCTTCGGTTGTCTTTACTATCCCATTATCCCATCCACTACCATTCATAAACTTGAACATCGTTCCTATCTGTGTGTCTACCTTGGGTACCCATCCACCCACCGAGGCTACAAGTGTTTCAATCTACAAACTAAACAAATTATTATCTCTCGCCACGTCGTGTTCGACGAGACTACATTCCCATTTGCTAACCATATTTTTCCTTCACCTTCCTATGACTTTCTCCAAACAGGATTATCACCACTCTTGTGGCCTTCTATTCAGTTTCCCTCAAATACATCTTCCACATCGGCCCAATCTCCTAACACACCCATCTCAGCCCAATCTCAACCTACCCCAACCGCGGCCCACACACCTCCCACCCCTATCCCGGCCCACACACCTCTCACCCCTCCTTCGGCCCACACATCCCCAACCGCTCCCTCGGCCCATACATCTATACCGAGCCGGCCTCCTATCACCCAACCTACACGTACCATGCGAACCTGTGCTATGGACGGGATTACCAAACCCAAACGACAACTTAATCTACACACCGCCTCCGCTTCACCCGTCATACCTCTCCCTAAAAACCTAACCGAGGCCTTGTCCACACTGGTATGGCATCAAGCCATGACCAACGAATTCGATGCACTTATTAAAAATGACACTTGGGATCTCGTGCCATGTACACCAAACATGAATATTATTCGCAGCATGTGGTTATTTAAGCATAAGTTCAAGTCAGATGGTACGTTAGAACGATACAAGGCACGCTTGTGTGTGACGGTCGATTACAACAGGTGGGTATTGAATGCGGGGAAACGTTTAGTCCAGTCGTAAAACCATCTACTATACGCACGGTATTATCGATTGCTTTATCACAACCCGTTCATCAGTTAGATGTCTCAAACGCGTTTCTACATGGAAAATTAAATGAGACCGTATATATGTATCAGCCAATGGGTTTTCGCCACACAGTTTTTCCCGATTACGTGTGTCGCTTGAAAAAGTCTTTATATGGGTTGAAACAGGCTCCGCACGCATGGTACCAAAGGTTTACTGATTACGTCTTGACGTTAGGGTTCCGACAAAGTAAATGTGATGCTTCGTTGTTCACTTTGCATGATGGTGCGACTGTTGCTTATTTACTTCTATATGTTGATGATATTCTCCTCGTCACCTCCACAGACCAGCTTCGACATCAATTGATGGCTCGCTTAGCCAACGAATTCGCCATGAAAGATCTCGGGCTGCTCAGTTTCTTTCTCGGGATCGCTGTCACTCGCCAACATGATACTATGTTTCTTTCTCAACAGTCATATGCCTTAGACATCATCGCTCGAGCTGGGATGCAGTCTTGCAATCCGGTCACTACACCTGTCGACATGCAATCTAAGCTCAGTGCTCACTCAGGTGAGGATTTTCATGACCCGACATTGTATCGCAATCTCGATGGGGCGTTACAGTATCTCACGTTTACACGGGCCGACATCAGTTACGCGGTACAACAGATTTGCATGCACATGCATGCGCCTAAAATAGGTCATTGGAATGCTTTAAAACGAATCATCCGATACATCAAAGGTACCCCATCTTATGGTCTTACACTATGTCCGTCTGCGAACCCATCTCTCTTAGCATACACCGATGCGGATTGGGCCGGTTGCCCAGACACTCGACGATCTACGAGCGTAGATTGTGTTTATTACAGTGATAACTTAATCTCATGGTCGTCTAAACGACAACCCACCATTTCTCGCTCTAGTGCCGAAGCTGAATACCGTGGTGTCGCTAACGTGGTTGCCGAAATCTGCTGGTTGCGCAACTTATTGCTTGAGCTTCGTCGTCCTCTCACTCGTGCCACGTTAGTCTACTGTGACAACGTTAGCACTATTTACTTGTCAGGTAATCCGGTACAACATCAGCGTACAAAACACATTGAACTCGACTATTCACTTTGTGCGGGAACAAGTTCAACGAGGTTAAGTACAGATTCTACATGTGCCTTCTCGACACCAAATTACCGACATTTTTACCAAGGGACTGCCGCGGGTTTTATTTGATGATTTTCGGACCAGTCTCAACATTCGGCCGCCTCCCGTTTCGACTGCGGGGGTGTAATAGGAGTCAATATTGTATTTCCATATATATGTCAATTGTAATTAATTCTAGGATTTTGTACATCTCTATATATATTTGTTGAATGAGAATTGAGGAGGCAAGAAAGCCATTTACATTAAACTTTTTCAGGAAAAACTAAAAACGACTAAATTTGAAGAACTATCAGATAAGAGAAGGTAGACCTAGGTAAAGAATCCTATTGATAAACTCACAACTCTTAGAAATTGAATAATTGACTGGCTACTGGATTCTGAAGATATAACTGACTAAAGAAACACTAAGTGATGCTAGATCTCCTCCCGCTCTCAACTAACACAACTCAATGTATCCTAAGGGACGTGTGAAACACACCGGTGTATTTGTTTATATCACACTCCGGTTTCAATAAACTAAGAATGCTAAGTACTCAAAATCTGGATATCCTCTTGGTCCCACCAAAAAAAATATATCCAAAAGTGTAAGGGATGCAAGGAGTAGCCTTTCAATGAGGTTTATGACTCGGAATCTATAAGAACCTAAAGACGCACTAGGAATAAATCACCTCTAGGTTTCACTGTAACTCGACACTTAAAGACCTAGACAACCTGACATTTTATCTCCTCCCTGTCTCAAGAATGGTAGAACACTAAACCACCAAATATCACACACTTGTTCCTAAGGGTCACTACCCGGTCTAGCAAACACCTGATTTAACCAAAAACACCAAGTCAATGATAATCACATGAAACCTAGATCAACTAATCCACAATCAATTAAACAAAGGAATCACATGGAAAAAGTATTTGATCATTTATAATTAAGTACACATATATGTCACAAACCAAAGTAGAAAAGTCGTTACTAAAACATTCGCCAATCAATCAAACAAATCGGAGAATCATTCATTCAAACAATATTCATCAAAACCTAGGTAGTTCACATGCTAATCCATACGATCAATCAAATCGTCTACACATAAAGTCATCTTGATCTTTTATTCCTGAGGTTGTCAGCTCCTTGAATCTCTGGTAGAGGTTCATCTTGTGAACCTTCATCAAAGTCTTCAAGACATGCTAACTATGATCCTTCAACTTACATAATTTGCATATTCAATCTCTGTACTTTGTTGATAACATTAGGCTATCCTTTTTAGCCTCAACAAAAGAGCAAGAAAGTTGCTCAAAAGTAATCCTCAAAGCCAAAAGAAGTGGTGTAAAATTGACCGCCAATTTTGTATTATTAAGTCCTCAATAAATCTTGAGGTTGGAAAGATTTACACCATGGAAAGGTAAACCGTAGCATTCAAAGTTAACTAACTAAAGTTCTGAATACTACCTAGCACATAAGTTATTATTAACGGCTTCTTAGTTGCATTGTCCTTAGGAAATTCATTGGCATACCCAAAATCGCTAGACGTACAAAAGGTATGTTGAAAATATCCTCTTAAAACCTTGTAATGGATTTTAGTAGAAAAAATTATGCTTTGAAGAAGAGGATACAATAACCTATAAGAGAGAAAAAAGAAGTAGAAAGCGTTAGAAAAATAAAAGTTTCCAAAAGCCTCTAAAGTAGAGTTGAGAAGAACTGCTCTTACTTCAAAAATGACAAACACTTAGCAAGGTTTTTGCAAATATATATATATATATATATATATATATATATATCCATTACTTACCAAATGCTTTCACTTTAGAACCCGTTATTTGAAGTCAACCAAAAAACCATTTTTTTCCTTTGACATTTAAGGGATAGTTCAAAGGGTAGCACCACTACAAATGCTAACCTATTTTTTCATGTATGTTACCATGTGGAGTTGGTCCCCAACACGAGCAACTCATGGAAAGTTTGAAACATATGCAACAATGGATGAAGGACACAACAAAATCCAGGTCGTTTGTGGATGAGTGCTTACGCCACTATTTCTATAAATAGCAAGGGAAACTTCCTTTTATAGTGATAATAGACTCGTATAAAGCTTTTTTATGAACTTTATTTGTAATACAAGCTCTAATGATATATGACTTATGATTTCTTTAATTTTTTTCTTTCAAAGTTTTCATTTCAACAGAGTTTTATTAATCACCATAGACTAATAAAATATACAACCTACAAACATAAAGACCTAAATCGAGTTACATATGTTTTAAGAATTAAACCAAGCAAATAAAAAAAATCTAAAAACAATGATGTGTAGCAAAGAAATGGAGGTATAACTTGAAGAAAAACCTTATAAAATCACAAAATTAAACAATACACAAACGTAAATTGCACACGTAGATATACATAGAAATACTTATATGTACATTGAGGTTTACAGCTTTAAAGAATGAACCATATTAAACCATCGTATTGTTAGATGTATCAAAATCATTCTAAAACTACTATAAAAATAACTTGAGTTTTTGACAAAGTTAAGCACCGAAAACAAATTTGAAAGTTAAATTGTCACATCTTATGTTAACAATGAAAAAAGGTGTAGGTTAGGCCATACAAGCCGACTTTTTTTGCACTTCAAATGACAACATGGCGAATAGAAAAATGTAGTGTATACGTAAAACAAATTCACGAATGTGCTTTGTTTCAATACTTTCATTGATCTTTCTAACAAACCATAGAATGTATGAAATCAAACTTGTCGCAACCCCGACCCCTGCCTCGGGAGGCGGGCGGCCGCAGCCTACCCAGAGATGGTGATATCGGTGTTTATCATTATTTGGCAGTGGAAATTTCATCAGGACCGTAGTTAGGAAATATTTTATCAGAGTAAAACACCACATTTTATAATAATAATTATATTGGGATAAAACCCAAATTTTTGTTACAAACAGGTTTATAGGGATAAACCCTATTTTATTGAAATAAAACATCTTCTTTATTTAGGTAACTTTTATAGCCACTTTTCCAAGCCTACAGTGCTGTCCAGCTGCCTTTTATATGGCTTTCACATTTTGTTACCTGAAACACGTTTAAAAACATTTTGTCAGTGGAAATACTGGTGAGTGAATCCCAATTTAATCAAGTCAGGTTTTATCAGTTTACAGCATTGAGGGCGATCTCGCAATTACATTTGTTTATTTTTCTACTTTAATTACCGCCCACGGTACTGTCAACCCGACTTGTGGTCATGTTACTACTCACAGTGTAGTAACAAATTTTGTATACAAAACCCCAACATACCGACGATAATTGTAGAATACAAATACTCATTCACTGTTAAATATAAGTTAAAACAATTGAGGTTTTGTAAAAACAGTTTGCAAAAAGGAGGATTACTCACTTTGCTATCTTAGGTAATTTCCTGTGGCTTCCTGGCTATAATCTATAAATTTTAAATAATGCATACGCATTAGTATAATAACCCAAATTTACATTAGTTATACCCTCCCCGAGACAGAACTCCAATGACTACGTCAGGCAGAGCCTCAACAGCCGTTACGGAGCACTAGATCAATCGGGCAGCGTATCTAATACGTAACCGGGGGTTAAAATACTTACAACGAGGCTGAGCTTCGCTATATTAGTGGGTATTATGCCCAAAATTATATTTTCTATGTAGAAAATAGAGAGAGATCGAGAGAAATGAACGATTTGCAACTGAAGCCTGAACTCCAAATATATAGGGCCTGATCGGCCATCTCTTGCGCCTCGCGAAAGATTAGGCAAGGGTTTACACGGGCCGCGAGCTAGGGGATCTAGGGTGTAGCCTTATCCGGTCAACAACATAGGTTCGACAAGTGGTGACACGTGGCGGCTCCAGGTGAGGCCTCCTAGCCAGGTTGTCGCGCCCCGCGTAAGCCTTTGATGGCTCTATCGCGGGCCGCCAGGGACCATTAAAAATTGTTTTTATTTAATTTTTGATAAAAATAAAGGTATTTAGGGCCATTTTACGTATACAGGGTGTATTTTAAGGCGTATAGGGGTGTCATAAATATTTTAGGAAGGGATGTTATATCCTACCCACCTTGTTTTTGAACTCGTCCTCGAGGTCTACTAGAATAGGTTTGGGTATTTCCTCTGCATCTCTGATTCAAGCTCCCAAGTGTACTCTGGTCCTCTCTTGGAATCTCATTTTACTTTGACTAGAACCAATCTCTTGTGTTTGAGATTCTTGACTTTTCTGTCTTCAATGTGTAGAGGCTTCTCTACAAACTTAAGCTTTTCATTTACCTCTATGTCTTTAAGAGGTATTACTAATGATTCATCGGCTAAACACTTTTGAGATTACATAAATGAAATACATCATGTATTCCTGCCATTTCCTCTGGCAGTTGTAGTTGATAAGCTACTGGTCCTATCCTTCTGACAATCTTAAAGGGTTCAACATACCTGGGGATTAGCTTTCCTCTTTTGATGAATCTTACCACTCCTTTCCAAGGAGAAACTTTTAATAATACCTTATCTCCTACCTGAAATTCCAACGACTTTCGCCTATTATCAGCATAACTCTTTTGTCGATCTCGTGTTGCTTTCAGTCTTTCTTTGACTTGAATAATTTTGTCTGTTGTTTCTTGTACTATCTCGGGTCCGGATAATTGCTTTTCTCCAATTTCCGCCCAACAGACTGGTGTTCGGCACTTTCGTCAATAAAGTGCTTCAGATGGTGCAGCCTTGATACTGGTATGATAGTTGTCATTGTAAGAAAATTCTATTAATAGTAGACGATCGTCCCAATATCCTCCGAAATCAATTCTACAAGCTCTAAGCATATCTTCCATTGTCTGTATTGTCTTTTCACTTTGTCCGTCCATTGGAGGATGATAAGCGGTGCATAGATTTAGCTTGGTTCCCATTGCTTTTTGGAAACTAGTCCAAAAATGAGAGTAAAACGGCTATCTCTATCAGAAACAATAGATAAAGGAATTCCATATAATGAAACTATTTCATTTATGTATAACTTGGCTAACTGTTCCATACTGAAAGTTTCCTTCATGGGTAAGAAATGAGCTGACTTGGTTAACCTGTCTACAATTACCCAGATTGTATCATTACCTTTTCTTGTCTTGGGTAATTTGGTAACAAAATCCATTGTTATCAATTCCCACTTCCACACCGGCATTTCTAACTGTTGCAATAAACCTGAGGGTTTCTGATGTTCAGCTTTAACTTGTGAACAAGTTAGACACTTGGCAACGTAAGCTGCTACATCCTTTTTCATTACTATCCACCAGAAATTCTTTCTTAAGTCTTGATACATTTTATCACTTCCAAGATGTATCGTATACTTAGACTTATGGGCTTCTTCTACTATTCGGTGGCGTAGGTTTCCTCATTTAGGTATCCAAATCCTTTTTTTATGGAATCTCCAAATTCCATCTGTTCCTTGTTCCAATTCCTTAATCACTCCTTTCAATTTTTCAGTATCATCCTTGATTACTGATTTCTGTGCTTCTCTAATTTGTTCATTTAAATCTATCTGTAAATTTAATTTAAGAGAACACACTCTTTTTGGTTTTTCGTGATACTTTCGACTTAGAGCATCTGCTACTACATTAGCTTTTCCCACGTGATACTGGATATTACAATCATAATCACTAAGAATTTCCATCCAGCGACTTTATCTCATATTTAACTCCTTTTGCCCAAAAAGATATCTTAAACTCTTATGATCGGTGAAAATGGTAAACTTACTACTGTAAAGATAATGTCTCCAAATTTTAAGGGCAAATATTATGGCTCCTAATTCTAGATCATGGGTTGTATAATTCTTGTCACGGCCCCCGTCCTGGTTTTACCCGGTCCAGGAGCCGCGGGGCAGAAAAACCCGTGGTATTTATTATTTGATTTGGCAGCGGAAGATTTTAACAGGATCTTTTCAAACTTGAAAATGCCCGATTATTTTATTTCATCAATTGGGACAAACCCCGTAATTTACAATAGAGGAATTCCCGAGGAAATTCCCTGATCTACAAAACATGTTTATTTATTTAACTGGGCCACCACTTCAAGCTTAATTAGTGCTCCGTAGCACTTTTTCCTTGATTTACAGGAGGTCGCCCGAAACTTGTTTTAAAAATATTTTTGTCAGCGGGGAAATACTGATGAATCATTCAATTTTAATGAAACGACACATAGCTATTAATTACAGCATAAGAGCGATTACAATGGCCTGTATCTTATTTTTTATCTGGCGCCGTGTCACAGCCGTGTGACGATGGTCATACCACTATTGGGTCCTTTCACCCAAGTAGTGATGATTATCACTGTTAGGATTGATTAGCCTAACTGTGAGAAATTAGTAATGTGCACAATACCCCACTTGCCAGTGATTCAAGATAACCATGACTTAATCCCTGTAATTATAACTTTGAAAATAGTTTGAGGTATTGTAAAACATTATTAATAAAAAGAGAATGACTCACATTGCAAGTTTATACGGGCAGAGTTTAGCCTACTGATAAGCCTGATAACCTAGTTTAGACAACAATGCACACGAACTAGGTTAGTAACTAATACAACATTTACGATAACTCACGAGATACAAACCCTCACAACGAATGACAAAGTGCGATACTTAACATCCATCGAGTTCACGACGAATGACAAAGTATAACCCTAATGTGGGCAGCACTTAAACATCCATCGGATAGTTGCAATCGATCGGACATTGAATCGTAATAGCGATCGAGTTAATACCCGGTATCGTAGCAGCGCCTCCTTAACGAAAATTATGATTTCGAGCAGTGATACTTCGTTTTTTATTAAAACTTTCGACACAGAATGAAAGCCCCATGCACAGGCTATCTATAGCCTGAATTTGGGTTTTGCGCTGCCCGCGTAAACCCATATGTAACCCTTACGCGGCCCGCGTGGCCACCTAGTCTACGTGTAGGGCATATGTGTCATGAGTAGGGTCGCCACATGGTCAACACGTGGTCCCGGATGCTTATCCGGTCAAACTTCATGTTGATGCGGCCCGCGTAAGGGCTGCTTAACCTTTACGCGGCCCGCCTGAAAGTCACATTTCTTGTTTTCTTGGCTTTTTATGTATGTTAGGGTTTTAGGGGTCCGGGTTTTCACTTATGGGTCGTTTAGGGGTATTTTTGGCAGTCCTTACATCCTCCCCACCTTATTTAAAATCTCGTCCTCGAGATTTATTGAAATAAGTGAGGATACATTCGTTTCATTTCCGATTCTAATTCCCAGGTGTATTCGGGTCCTCTTTTCGAATCCCATTTGACTTTGACTAATACCAGTCTTTGGTGCTTGAGAAACTTAATCTTTCTGTCTTCTATTTGAAGTGGTTTCTCAACAAACTTCAGCTTTTCATTCACTTGTATGTCTTGAAGGGGTACTACCAGGGATTCGTCAGATAAACATTTCTTGAGGTTGGATACATGAAATATGTCAAGTACCCCGGCTAACTCTTCTGGTAGTTGTAAGCGATAGGCAACTGGTCCTATGCGCTGAATTACTGGAAATGGTCCTATGTATCTTGGACTCAACTTTCCTTTCTTACCAAACCGAACTACTCCTTTCCAAGGAGAAACTTTCAAGAGTACCTTGTCTCCGACTTGAAACTCTAGCGGCTTACGTCGGTTATCTGCATAACTTTTCTGGCGATCTCGAGCCGTCTTTAGCCCTTCCTTGATTTGAGTTATCTTGTCCATGGTTTCTTGCACAATCTCGAGACCTGATAATTGACTTTCTCCTATTTCTGCCCAGCAAACGGGAGTTCTACATTTGCGTCCATACAGTGGTTCGAACGGGGCAGCTTCGATGCTTGAATGATAGCTATTATTATAGGAGAATTCAATCAAAGGTAGGTGGTATCCCAATTACCACCAAAATCGATCACACATGCCCTGAGCATGTCTTCCAAGGTTTGGATCGTTCTTTCACTTTGTCCGTCAGTTTGGGGATGGTAGGCAGTACTTAAATTTAATCGGGTTCCCATTGCTTCTTGAAAACTCGTCCAGAAATGTGAAGTGAAACGACTATCCCTATCCGATACAATGGAGAGTGGGACTCCATGTAAGGATACTACTTCGTCTACGTACAATTTGGCTAACCTTTCCATGCTAAAGGTTTCCTTTATGGGTAGAAAATGGGCTGATTTGGTTAATCGATCCACAATTACCCAAATCGCGTCGTTACCTTTTCTGGTCTGGGGTAGTTTAGTAACGAAATCCATGGTTATTAGTTCCCATTTCCAAACAGGCATTTCTAATTGTTGGAGTAACCCTGAAGGTTTCTGGTGTTCTGCCTTAAATTGCGAACAAGTTAGGCACTTAGATACATATCTAGCTATGTCCTTTTTCATCCCTATCCACCAGAAATTATTTTTAAATCTTGGTACATCTTATTGTTTCCTAGGTGCATAGTATACCTAGATTTATGAGCTTCCTCTAAAATCTTATCTCTTAAGTTTCCCTGTTTAGGTACCCAAATCCATCAGTGCCTTGTTCTAGTTCCTTTATACATCCTTTCATTCCTTCAGCATCATCCTTGATTGTTGTTTCCTGAACATTCTTCAATTGTTCCATTAAATCTACTTGAAGATTTAATCTAAGAGCACGAACTCGCTTTTTTTTTTCATGATACTTACGACTTAGAGCATCGGCGACTACATTTGCTTTTCCTTCGTGATATTGGATATCACAGTCGTAGTCACTTAGAATTTCCATCCATCTTCTTTGCCTCATGTTTAATTCTTTTTGCCCAAATATGTACCTTAAACTCTTATGATCTGTATAAACTGTAAACTTACTGCCATACAGATAGTGTCTCCAGATTTTAAGGGCAAAAATTATTGATCCTAATTCTAAGTCATGAGTCATGTAGTTTTCCTCGTGCTTCTTCAATTGCCTTGAGGCATACGCAATCACCTTCTTGCGTTGCATTAGCACATATCCTAATCCTAATTTAGAAGCATCGCAGTAGACTTCAAAGTCTTCTGTTCCTTCTGGAAGGGCTAGAATTGGAGCATTTGTCAATTTTTGCTTTAAAATCCTAAAAGCCTCTTCTTGCTTAGGCACCCACTCAAACTTAACTGATTTACAGGTTAGCTTAGTTAATGGCACGACAATATTAGAAAAATCCTTAATAAACCGCCTATAATATCCAGCTAACCCTAGAAAACTTCTAACTTCCATAGCTGATTGCGGGACCTTCCATTTGGTGATTGCTTCTATTAATACCTTCGTGATTCACCATGTGCCCTAAAAATTGCACCTCCTGTAGCCAAAATTCGCATTTGGAGAATTTGGCGTAAAGCTTCTCCTTTCTTAACAAAGTTAAGAGTGCATGCAGATGCTGACAATGTTCGTCTTGACTCTTCGAAAAAATAAGTATGTCGTCGATGAAAATAATTACAAATTTATCCAAATACGGTTTACAGATCCTATTCATCATATCCATAAATGTTGCAGGAGCATTTGTTAATCCGAAGGGCATAACTGTAAACTCGTAGTGACCATATCTAGTTCTGAAAGCTGTTTTAGGTATGTCTTCTTCTCGTACCTTCAATTGATGATATCCTGAGCGTAAATCTATCATAGAGAAATATCTAGCTCCCTGAAGTTGATCAAAAAGATCATCGATCCTAGGTAATGGGTATCGATTCTTAATTGTAACTTTGTTCAATTCCCTATAATCGATACACATTTCGCATCGAACCATCTTTCTTCTTTACAAACAACACTGGTGCTCCCCAAAGGGATGAACTAGGTTGTATAAACCCTTTGCTTAGTAATTGTAGGATCGTTTGCTGACCCGATGAGTCGTTCAGAAGAGCACTTAGACTAATCCAGAGGCGGAATTCATTGGATTAGTCTTCGTAAAGCTTGATTTCACTATTTAACGTCTCCTTTATTGATTCACTGACTGATTACAAGCTCGTGGAGACAAATGGACAGGACTTCGCCTTTACACACACCTTGACTTCTCTTCTCTACTGGAACCGCCCATATGACACCTATATATAGGAGTCAGGAACCGCTCATATGGACAAGTCCATATGAGCGAACCTACCAGTTGACATATGGGCGACCCACATTGATTGCCATAAAAGCGGTCCGACTCATTTACCCTATAAGCGGCCCTAAAACTCTAAACACATATACAATACGAACAACCCTGTCCTAAGACTCGAACTAAGATGTAGTCGACAGACAACTGCACCAACAGACTCCCCCTTGAATGTTGACGGAATCTTCAGTGAGAGTCTTCAAGCATTTCCAGCTCTTCACTCTTGTTCGGTCTTCTTCAGGAACTCAGCCTGGAATCAATTTTTATCAGGAACTTCCTCCTTGAATCATATGCCTGGAACTTTCTCTGGCTCTAACTTTCATCAGACTCCCCCTATCATCATGCTGGGATCTCTGTCTGGAAATCGTTATCACCATTGAAATCAACTCCTGGCTTTCTCCGTTTAAGCTCTTCTCTGGTTCTGATATGTCTCCTGGCTATCCGTAGCGACAGGATCAGAAACCTGCACAACTCAAACACACTATCACAAACCAATACAATTTGCAATTCAACTTAATGAATTAACTAATCGTATAAGAAAAACTATGAAGATCAAATTGTAGGTTACCATTCAACTTAGTCATCAAGTTAATGAACCAATTTTGCATTTCAAATCTTCACAATTTCACACACTCTCTCCCAAACCACAAGTTCAACATGTTTTACACTTGAAATGTCGAAAATCAGTTTTTCACACTCTGTTGTCGAAAATCTTTTTGAAGTTTTCAAATATCAAACAAAAATACAATATGTTTGGATTTTTGAATTTAATGAAATACAAAAATGAACACTATTTTTGAGTGATTGTGCAAGAGGATCATATCGGTTTTTTTAAACATATCACCAACACCGTTGATCTTGATTAATCAGCAAATGTTAAAAACAAATTTACTTCTGATTGTCAGTATTGTTGTCCACTTAAACCTCTACACAAATTTTCAATTGATTCAAGATACGTATTTAATGTTTTAGAACTTAGACTTATTTGAGTGTCCCACCTCTTGAATATACTCCCGTATCCAGATCCCAATATTCTGATCTACAGGTAAGTATAACTACAAATGATATCTGT
Organism: Helianthus annuus; assembly: GCF_002127325.2. Lineage (NCBI taxonomy): Eukaryota > Viridiplantae > Streptophyta > Magnoliopsida > Asterales > Asteraceae > Helianthus > Helianthus annuus. The sequence continues at coordinate 204,878,365 of NC_035448.2, read as the reverse complement.
ATATAAATTAGGGGAAAAATGCGAGAACTGAGGGATCTCAGGTCAGAACTTCCGTTCAGCAGAGAGATATCAGCTTCGACTTAGCAGTGGGTCCCCTTTAGAGGATCTTTTCAGCTACAACAACTGATCATCAATTTTATTGTCTAATCAGCTGAGGGCTTTATGCTATGTTTCAAGCATATGAAGAAAGTATTAGCCAGGGACTAGGTCAGAACTACCGTTCAGCAGAAGTCCCGGAATAATACCCCAGACATCAATTGAGTACAAGAACCTAGTATTCCAGAATAAGAAACCTTTCAAACGAGATTTCAGGGGTTACCTATATATCCAAGTAGTGTTCCCCACAAAATAAGTAAGTTTTGATTTTATGTTTATATCTCGAATACAATTTACTAACTGTGCGATGTCTACTGACACATCATTAGTAAGACTTGTTTAAAAACAATTTTGTCTTTACAAATCTCTAGCATGCTGTGATAGTCCACCGATGTACTATCATCTCCTCTTTTTGCAGCAAAACTCATTTTCATTTATCAATTTTTTAAATTTTTCAAAATTTTAATACTCCCCCTAAAATCAAAATATGTTTCAATTTTGATTTTCCGAGGAAAAATTGAAAACAAACTATACAAGAAACATGACAACATTATGTGAATTACTTCAATTCACCATTCTCGTGCAAAAAACAATCAGAACTCCCCCTCACAACAAACTATTTTCCCATAATGATTTCAAAACACTTAAGTTTGTTTCAATCAAAATGGTTTTTCCGGAAAAATTAGTTTGTGTTCAAACCATTTGTAGATTCGGGGTTATCTCTTCATCTTGTTTTCTTCAAACATTTTAAAGATTTATCATTTCCAGTTTTATCATAAACCATCAGTAGAAAATCAAGTACAAATTAATGTCCCTGATTTACCACATGTAAATCGAAAAATCACCAAGGTGAAATTTCTCAAGAAATGTGCCGATTCATGATCCACGATACCATCTTGGAATCTCCGGCAAGTCAGGTTTTTCATTTAAACAGATTCACCCAAGCCTGACGGTCCTTGGGTGATTTCGAATTCTTGTTCAACAATGGTGGAAAATTTGCATCATCCATTGCTAAACCTGAATTCTCCTTTTTTACCTCAACCAAAGGCTCCTCTGGTTTTAACGAACCAGAATCATTGCCTGAAGGTGGCTTGTCTGACTTTGACCTGTCAGATTCATCGCCGACCTTCTCCTTTTTCTTCTTTTCCTCTTTAGTCCTCAGATTTGTATCTGATGAATCTGTCTTGCTAGACTTTGCAATCGAGGAAATTGATTCATCAGAACTTTTATTCTGTTTATCCCGTGAACCCGAGGACAAAATCTTCTCAAAATATTCTCTCGCCTTCTTTCTCTTTTTCCTCAGTCTGTCTTTTTGCCCCTGTGAAAGTTTTACTTTCTTTTCTTGAGTTGACTGTACTGGAACTTTAGGTTTCCGAGCCTTCTGTTCCTGGGGCTTGACTTTGACTGGAATCTTTGCCATTTTCTGAGAATTAGCCCTCAATCTTTCGCTAGATTTCCTTGGGCAATCTCTGGCAATGTGACCTTTAATATTGCAATTAAAGCATCTCCTGGTCTCAAAGCTCCAATACTGGCAGTTAACAGCAATATGCCCCTGATAGCCGCAGCTGTAGCACACCCTGTTATCGTACCAATCACCATTTTTAGTCCAAACACTCAAGTCAAAACATTGTTTGGCTTGGTGATATTCCTTTCTCAACTTTGCTGGATTTGGCTTTGAAGCACTGTGGTCCAACCTGCACCACTTATTACCAACAATTTTAGAATTTTCGTTTTTTAAATTTTTTAATTTTTTCTTTTGATTGAATGAACGATCTGATGAATTTTTTCTATCTTTTTGAACAATTTTCTCATTTTTAATCTTTTGATTCTGTTCTGCTTTCTTCTTCAAAGGTTTTTGCTTCGAGCACTCACCCTTTTCAGTTGATTGCATAACAGTTTTCTGAAATTTTTCTTTTTTATCATCAGATTTTTCATCACAATCTTTAACTTTGACAAAGTCAAAGTTTGTGACACAGTCACTTATTTGAACAGAATTGATTGGTTTTGGACAAGGAATATTCAACTTGTCAGATGAAGTCACAAAACCGATCAATTTCTTTTCAAGTTCATCAATTCTGTTCCTCGAATTCTCAGCTTCACTGTCAAGCTGAGAGATTCTTTCAAGATGAGACTTGATTGAATTTTCATTTTCATTTTTCAAATTTTCAAGAACAGATTTTTCATTCATCAAAACTTTTATCTGTTCCTGAAATTTTGATTCACTCGCTTTCAAGTTTTTGTTTTCCAGCTTGATCCAGAAATCCTCATCTTCTGACGATTTCTGTTTGTTTTCAAAAACCTTTATATTTTCTTTCAACTTCCTGTTTTCAAATGTCAAACTGTCCAAACCACCCAACAGTTTGTCATTTTCTGCCTTCAACTTCTCACAACTTTCTTGAATCATAAGAATCTGTTTTTCATCATCCTGCTTCTCTTCTCTCAACTTCTTGATTTCCAATGCCAAACTTTCCGCATCTTTGACAAGTTTGTCATTATCAGTCTTAAAGTTGTCGCATTCGAAGCATACTGTTTTTACAGATTCTTCAACCTTCGGCACTTGTTCTTTCTCTGTCTTGTATGTACCTGCACCAAAGATTGTAACAAGATCAAGAGGATTTCTATTATCATCGATATAACAGCCTCTTTTCATATCATAAACCGACTTTCTTTTTGTTCCCAAACAAAAATTGATTCTTTTGTTTATTTCTTTTATCACTTCTAAATTCAAATCTTCCAAATTTATTTTTATCTTATCCAATAATTCTCTCTTCTTTTGATAATTCTCATAATCGTGATTTTTAAGTTCGCCGATGAATTTATGTAAAGTTAATTTTGAAAAATTAGAATTTTCTTTCAAATTTTTCAAAACATCATCCCATTCAACTGATAAACCATTAGCGAACTTTGATACCATCTCAGCTTCTGATATCACTATTTGATTTTCCTTCAAATAGTCTATCAAACGATCAAAACGTTTCTCCAGATCATCCAATTTTTCATCTTTCTTACTCAAAAAGCCTTTGAAACGTTCATACCAAATTTCTTTTGATATTCTCTGATAAGAACTACTAAGATATCCTCGATACCAACTATTCATTCTTTCAAGATCATTGTTTTCCTGCACATCAAACCTCATTGTCATTTTTCACAAATATCCCGACAAATATATTTTGAACACAAACGCGAATCAACAATTGGTCTGATAAGCGGCCCAGACAAGTTTGTCGAATAAGCGGTCCACACAAACTGTCTGAATAAGCGATCCAAATAAATGTTGATTTGAAGCGGATCAGGTTATTTGATCAATAAGCGATTCAGGATTGTACAGATAAGCGATCCAGTCTAGTCCAAAAGAGCGGTTCAAACTCTTGAGTGTTCGAGCGGTCCCAACTCAATCGACCGGATGAGCGGTTCTCAAATGTTCAGATTAACGGTCCTCAAATTTACAGATCAGCGTCCAACTATGTCTGAATGGGCGGTCCAAGGACAATTCGACCGAATGAGCGGTTCAAGTTTTGTCCGTTCGAGCGGTTCCAGACCAAATTTTCGAGCGGTTCCAGACCAAATTTTCGAGCGGTTCCAGAACAAGTCAAAAACACGGTCCACTTTCAAACATCATTTTGACCCCTAAAAACTTCGAATTTTAATCTGAAACTTTCCAGGGTTTGTCTAAACACAATTTCGCACAATCTGTGAAAAATTGATCAAATTCCGACCATGAAATCTTTCCGAATCAAGAAAAGAAGGTGTAGAAGATAGAATTTCAAGCGAAAATCGAGCTAAACGGTAAGAACTCTTCCTCCTGAGCTCTGATACCACATGTAGGATCGTTTGCTGACCCGATGAGTCGTTCAGAAGAGCACTTAGACTAATCCAGAGGCGGAATTCATTGGATTAGTCTTCGTAAAGCTTGATTTCACTATTTAACGTCTCCTTTATTGATTCACTGACTGATTACAAGCTCGTGGAGACAAATGGACAGGACTTCGCCTTTACACACACCTTGACTTCTCTTCTCTACTGGAGCCGCCCATATGACACCTATATATAGGAGTCAGGAACCGCTCATATGGACAAGTCCATATGAGCGAACCTACCAGTTGACATATGGGCGACCCACATTGATTGCCATAAAAGCGGTCCGACTCATTTACCCTATAAGCGGCCCTAAAACTCTAAACACATATACAATACGAACAGCCTTGTCCTAAGACTCGAACTAAGATGTAGTCGACAGACAACTGCACCAACAGTAATTCATCTAATTGCCTTTTTAATTCTAACATTTCAGTGGGTGCTAACCGATAAGGTGCCTTGGCTATCGGTGTAGTTCCAGGAATTAGATGAATTCTAAATTCTACTTCCCTATCGGGTGGCAATCCAGGCAGTTCTTCTAGGAGTACATCCGGGTATTCTGATACTACTGGAATATCCTTAAGTTCTTTACTTTTGGTATTAACCACTACCGAAACCATATATGCTATTCCCTGTTTTCTAGAATAACTGGCCACTTTCATGACTGAAATGAATTTCATTGGTTTTCGTGGCTTATCTCCTACAACCATAATTATTTTTCCTGTGGATGTATGAATTTCTATGGAATTCTTATCACAAAGGATTCGAGCATGGTTGGCTACTAACCAATCCATTCCTAACACAACATCGAATCCAGCTAAGTTCATGGGTAACAGGTTTGCAGAAAATTTATGACCTGAAAGTTCTATTTTACCTTGCTGCAAAACTCGATCTATGATAACAGAGTTACCCTCGGCTGTTTCTACTGTATAATTCTGCTTAAGTTTGGTTAAAGGTAACTTAAGAGCTTGGCAGAACAAAGTATTTATAAAACTTTGGTTTGCACCAGAGTCAAATAATACTTTCGCATAAACGTTGTGAACTAGAAACGTACCCGCTATCACATCCGGAATCAAATCCGCTTCTTGTGTCGTCAACTGGAAGTGTCACACCCCGACCACGTAGAACATACAAAACGTGGCGGAAACGTCGGGGAGTGTTGTAACAGAATCTATTGTTTCAAATCCATGGCAAATGAAGTTTCATTTTATTAATCAAACATGAAAGTTTCCATTGTTTTAAACAAGAACCAAAGAGTACATATCATAATTTAACTAGTTCTTGTCTCGTTTTGAGTCACTAAGGCACAGGTCCGCCTAAGTATGTCTTGATAAGTCCTATGCATCATCTCCTGAAAACACATGTGAAAATAGGTACGTCAGCATAAAAATGCCTGTGAGATACATAGGTTTTGTGAAAACGGAATTCATGACTTATGTTTGAGAAAATTTTTAGTCATGAACCTTGTAATTTGCTTTGTCTTTGTAAATCATTGAAAAAAAACGGTAAGATCAGATGATATGTATAAATAAGAGAGTAATGTATTGTTAAATGAACAACCATGTAAAATGAGTTAAATATGATAAGTTGTTTGTAAGTCAATGTCTTGTGAAAAGTATGTTATTTGCATAAAATGTTATATGTCTCAAACTGAAATGATTCAAATAACGCTACGATATGTAATACCATACAAACACTTATATATAGGAAGTACCAGCGGCGTATCCACCATACTTGTATCGTATTACACACGCCTCGTTACTTAGATCACTTATCAAACCAAACCATCAAGATGTAATGTTTAACGATTGTAGAAATGTTTATGTATAGTCAAATGTCAATTATCAAATGTAAATCATGTCAACAGATACAACTGGTTCACACGGTTCAAAGGTTACGAACGGTTCATATAATCAAAGGGTTAAAACGGTTCACATAGTCAAACGGTTACAATGGTTCAAAATGTAGTATAATGTGTTCATATGCTGGATGAGCATATGCAACAGAAATGTAATGAGAAACAATGTACTAAGTATGCACACAATGGGAGTACGTAGCATGAAATGTATTGTAAAGTGATGTACTAAGTATGCACACAATGGGCGTACATAGCATGAAGTGTATTGGAATCATGTACTATAATCTACTAATGAACATAGCAAGTATATGATGTGAAAACGGGAAAGCATGAAAGTAACAAGTAGGCACATGTGCTTCACCCCAAAACAGTTTGGAACACAGTAAAAGAGGGGTTCAATGTACTCACATGAACTCCTCGAAAACATGTAAAAGATGGGGTTCTATATACTCACCTGAGATTGCTTTGAAGTTCTTGTATAACAACCAATTAACGCTAGAGATCACGGATATCAACGACACGAAGGGTCCCCCAATGCTAATCTAGATCAAAATAGCTCAGGTATGAAACAAAGGTTTCAACTTAGAGCTTTAGATCCGATTTTGTGGGTTTTAACACAAATGGGGGGGGGGGGGTATTTATAAGAAAAGTGAAACCGTTAGGATCGTTTCTTGAATATCGTGCCACGATCTTATGCGTACACTTGTCAAGATGTTGTGGTGGCTCAAAATGACCCTTAACTCCTGAGATTGTGAAAGGATGTGAAAACGGGAAAGCATGAAAGTAACAAGTAGGCACATGTGCTTCATCCCAAAACAGTTTGGAAAACAGTAAAAGAGGGGTTCAATGTACTCACATGAACTCCTCGAAAACATGTAAAAGATGGGGTTCTATATACTCACCTGAGATTGCTTTGAAGTTCTTGTATAACAACCAATTAACGCTAGAGATCACGGATATCAACGACACGAAGGGTCCCCGAATGCTAATCTAGATCAAAATAGCTCAGGTATGAAACAAAGGTTTCAACTTAGAGCTTTAGATCCGATTCTGTGGGTTTTAACACAAATGGGGGGGGGTATTTATAGGAAAGGTGAAACCGTTAGGATCGTTTCTTGAATATCGTGCGACGATCTTATGCGTACACTTGTCAAGATGTTGTGGTGGCTCAAAATGACCCTTAACTCCTGAGATTGTGAAAGGGTGGGTAAAAGGGTGTTTGTTTTGGGTTAAGAAATGAAAAGGTTTAGGCTCAAAGGGGTTAACTAGGGGGATTTTTGGGTAGGTGGTAAAAAAAAGAAAAATAAGGGTGTAGAAAGAAAAAGGGTTAGTCCTAATGCCTCCGTCATTTACTTACTCGGGTTTAAGTTGGTAAGGACCGGGAATGTATCGTCGTGGCAAGTTCTAGAGTTGTAAGAAACCAAGCGGCTATTCACACAAGAAACGAAAAATGAGCATTTAGTTTAAAGATATGTATTTGTATGCTCAATAAAGGCTCAAAACTCACTTTTTGTGGGAATGGGTTTTTATGTGATCAAGTATATATAATCAAATTTTAACTAAACTTGTCATGTCGTTTCATAATTTTCTTATGTTGGTTCTTTCTATCACGACACTATTGGTTGTAAATTTGTAAAAACATAACCTTTTTTTTAACTTGTAATTCCCAACTTAACTCAAGACAAGTAAAAAAATGAAAATTTTTGAAAAAAAGTTGGGGTGATTAGCGGTTCCAATAGAGTTTTGTGTAAGGCTTGTAATTAGGACTTGCAAGATTCAAGGTTTTAGCATCTCCCCCACACTTAAATTACACATTGTCCTCAATGTGTCCCAAAAATAAGTTTTTAGGTTGATTGAATGTGTAAAAAGGTGTGAAAAAGCAAAAATTTATGTTACTGGGCGTCTGGACACGGCCCCGTGGTGTCCGGGCATGGCCCGGTGTTCAGATCGCCAGTAACGAAATTTGATAAAAAGAAACAGAAGCCTAGGCATGGGGGCGTGTTCAGTGAGCACGCCCCGTATCCAGTTACCTGAACTGGGCATTTCTTGCAGACAGTGCAGCACGGGCCGTGTTGGGCGGGCACGACCCGTGCTGAACTTGCTGTAACGAAGAAAAATTTTCAGGACGTCCTGTTTTTGTGCATGGGGTGCTGGTGCAAGCTTCCCTTGTTATCATTCACCATCTCGAGTGTGTTTTAACCATTACATCATCATCCAAACACCAATTTAATTAAAACCATCATTCATTAAATCATAGAGAGAATTACATAATAATCCTAATAAGTTAAAATAGGTCAAAAGAAACACAAGAAGTCTAAACTAAGAAGTTCTAGCCTAAAGTTTATTTTATTAGCAAAATTTCCGAAAAGATAATTCTCTCGGTTGAATACGGCTCGAAGAACTCCTACCCCCGGGCATGGGTCCTCACACGTCGGCGAGCCATTCCTCTATCTCCCTTGGGAGAAGAAAGGCGGGCTCATTGGCGTCAGTTTGAGGGGGTGCAACCTCCACCGGGACTTCTTGTAGCTCTTCAAGAGGGGGCTCCGCTGGAATGTCGTGCCATCCGGTAGGATTGTTGACTCCAAGTGCTAGGTTCCAATCCTCTTGAGGGAGGATTGGTTCCATGGGAGGTGTTACAAGAATGATCAACCTCTGGTGCAAGAGGTTGATTTCTTGAAAACTGTTTTCCAACCCCACCGTAAGATAATTTATACGGTCTATGAGGACCTCCGCTACCGAAGTTATCTCGTCAAGAGCTTCACGTAATGCCATTACGTAGCGTACGAGAGTTGCTTCAATCGAAGACCTTCTTTCCCTTCGACTGTTTCTAGTATGTGTAGAAGAGGTTCCACTGTTTTGACTTGACATTCTACGAAAACAAACCAAAAAGAGATCATTTCAATGAAACAGTAGCTTCAGACACGGCCCCGTGCTCAATGAGCATAGCCCCGTGTTCACTTTTCTGCAGAATTTTTGAACAAGGAATCTTGGAGTTTCAAATTATTTTTCCAACTTATGAAGCATTTTTAGCAGAAATAACTTAAAACAACGTTGTATAACTTATTTTAAACAAGATTCCTTAAACAAAAACCTAACAATCATCACAATAAAGCTTGGAATCATGGTGATCTCAAGCTTCAATGGAGATATTGAGGTGAGAAAGATGAAGAAGAAGGTAATGGACAAAAGAGGAAAGGACAAGATGGTTGTTAGAACCTTCTTTTAGAAAATACCTAGGATGGTATGTGAGAAGATTCTCTCAAATCTCTGCCCCTGGAATGGCCCAAATGTGCAGGATTCTTGGCTGCATTTATAGAAAACGACAGCATGCTGCACACGGCCCCGTGTCGGCTGGACACGGCCCCGTGTGCAGACAGGATCCTGACACATTTTGTCCGTATTCTGACAAAAAGTCAGAAAGGAATCTTTTGGTGGACACGGGGGCGTGTTGACCTGGGCATGGCCCCGTGTCTAGAGGCTGTTTATGAAGTTTCGTCTATTTCTAAGGAACTTATCCAGATCGGACGGTTCCTTACTAGATGGAACAACCCCAAAGTGACTAAGATACCTTAATTGCTCTAGATTAAGACGAGAACGCAAGAGGTTGTCGGTGAGGGTGATTCCTATGCTAAATGTAGGTGGACAAGTCCAATCCTTTCCCAGGCTCTCGTTAAAGAAAGTGTATGCCGAATCGCTCAGGTTTATGTATGCACCGAACGAAGTCGATGGAGAGTCCTTCACGGCACAATCGACACAGGGACGACTATCGTCCAAGTCTTCGCTAGAGTTGGAGGTAATGTCGGGAACAACAGAGTTGTTTTTGTTCGAATGCGATCCCAACAATTCTTCTTGGGTATCGTCTTGAGATAAATTAATAAAATCCATCCTAAGTTATTTTAACCAATTAAGAATTAAATCTTCTAATTGAAATAGTTCATCAAGAAGCATTTCTCCTAGAAGGTCCGGTTGAGAGCATTCGAGGGAGAGATAGGGATTATTTTTACTTTCGCCCCTCTTAAGGCTACAGGAAAACAATGGGTCTATATAATGGGGCTTATAATTTAGTAAATAACATTCTAATTCTTTATGAGGGCCACCACGTATTTGACACCATGTACCATAAGAGTGCCGAAAGTAAAAAATATCAGTATCACTTATGTTTGTATCAGAAATTACCAACCGTCGGGATCTTATGGTTCTGTTTTCAACAACTGAAACTTGGGCACGGGGCGTGTTGAGTGGGCACGGCCTCGTGTTCAGCTTACTGTCTGACTTAAAACAGGATTGCCAGATCCAAAGATTCAGCACGGGGCGTGTTCAGCGGGCACGACCTGTGCTGAGTTCTGCAGAAGTTGAAAAATCTAAGAAAATCCTAAAAAAACAGAAAAATTAGAAAAAACGATTAGGCCGTTGATTCCTAACTTTCTTAAAATCTTTGTGTCCCCGGCAACGGCGCCAAAAACTTGATGTGCGTGAAGTGTCGTGTATTTAATGTATATTTTAAGCCCTTTTACACTTTTTAGCCAAGTTTTAAATTTATAAAACACGATATTTACTAACACTAAACACACATATGGGCAAGTGCACCCATCGTGAGCGTAGTATAGTGTTGGTAAGATACCGAGGTCGTCCAAGGACACAAGAGCTTTTAATACCGGTTTATACTCAACGTCTAATCAAATTAAAAAGTTAGAAAAATGTTTTTAAACTAGAAAAATAAAACTAACTAAAATGCTGAAAATAAAATAAAAGTAAAAACAGATAGACAAGATGAATCACTTGGATCCGACTCGCCTTTAGTGTAACCTTTGATTATTTCCGCACTTTTGCACTTTTTAAGAGATTATCTTAGTTATTGTAGTAGGCCCCTCTTTTGAAGGTGACGTTACCCTCAACCCAGTAGTTTGAGTCAGCAAGGATACAATCCTAAAGGGTCAGATTATTGAAAGATATTTAATTAAGTTATTAGTGCATAATGTGGTAGGACCCTCTTTTGAATGTGACGTTACCCTCGGCTAAGTAGTCTGAGTCAGCAGGGATACAGTCCTAAGTAGCCGGGTTAAAGTTTTAATAGTAGTTTATATATGAGGGGATCAAAGAGTTTGGACCCCCGCCATCCAATACCATTGGGTATTGAAGGAGATCCTACTAAATTTGACCGAGGTCCTTTGCAGGATTTGTACACTGAACAATGGCAAGACTCTTACCAAACCATTCCCTTAACCCCTGACCAGGTAGCCAACATATCTCCATATAGACCGTGGAGATATGAATGGTGAAAATCTTTTATTTTTTATAGACAGTAAAATAATGCCAAGACACCACGGACAAATAATAAGGAAGAATCACCTTCAACATATAAAACTAGTTATTAAAGTCATTAATACATAACCAAATAAAAAGTGCGAAAAGATTAAAAATAAAAAGTATCACACTAAATGCTTGTCTTCACCAAGTGATGTAAGAGACTTAGGCAAACATGGCCTTTGATTGTCAAGAACTCTTACGATCAATCTTGGATCCCGAGAAGACTCACACACTCTATGATGGACAATGGATGATGGTGGTGGATGATGGTGTTGTGATGGTGGTGGGTGGTGGGTGAAGTGTGAGAGAGGTGGTGTGCCAAGGGATGATTTGCAAGTGAGCCAAGCACCCCTATTTATAGCCTGAACAGAAGCTCTGGCACGGCCCCGTGTCCATAGGGCACGACCCTGTGTCCATCCCTCTTCTCTTTCTTCATTAATTGCAGTTTGTCTGCATTAGTTGACCACGCCCCCGTGTCCGCTGGGCACGACCCCGTGTGCAGAAGCGTATTTGTACTATCAAGATTTCCTTAGATTATGTGAATCTTAGAGTTGACGACGGCCCTCTGTCCGCTGGGCATGCCCCCATGGTGGGTGATAGAAGCTTCTACAACTTTGTCTTTTCTGCAGACACTTGGGCACGCCCCCGTGCTCACTGAGCACGGGGCATGATCAGCCTTCTGTTCTCTTGTTTTGCTTGGGAAGATGCTGTCGGGGGGTCGGGCATGCCACGTTTGTTCCTTTTGTTGTATTCATGCTAGATTTAGCTGTCTTTTTGCTTCTTTTGTTCATTTGAGCTCATTTAATCCTGAAAATACAAAAGGAAGACAAAAACACACTTTTTTCAACATTAGTACTAAAAAAGGGTTAGTTTTATGCCACATTTGATGTAATTTATATGTTACATTTTGTGCACATCAACAGCGTAAACAATGGACCCATACTTCAAGTGCCCATTCCCAAAAGAAGAAGAACCATGACTTATGGTTGTTCTTACAAAGAATTCTGGTCCTGTAAACCAATAGAATTCTCGGGCAATGAAGGGGCCATTGCAGCTCTATGCTGGATAGAAAAGACTGAGGCAATCTTGAAAATAAGCAGGTGCGCAGAAGAAGATAAGATAATGTTTGCTTCCAATCTGATTAAGAACTCAGCATTAGAATGGTGGAACACTATCCTCCAGTCTCGGGGAAGTGACAAGGTTTATAATATGGAATGGGAAGAATTTAAGAACATGATTGAAAGGAAATTTTGTCCCCCTAAGGAAAAAGAACAGATAGCAAATAAATTCCTAAACCTTAGAATGACTGGAGTGGACAATAAGGGTTACACTACTACATTCTTTGAATATGCTAGAATAGTGCCAACCCTTGCTTCACCAGAACCAGTATTAATCTCCCGTTACATCTGGGGATTAATCAGTGAGATTAGGCATGTAGTCAAGGCAGCTAGACCACAAACCATAGAAGAAGCTGTAGAACTACAAATACCTTGACTGATAAATTAGTGCGTACCCGAGAAGAGGACCAGAGGAGGAACCTAGCTCAAAGGCTTACCCAAGAATTTCGTTATGGAAATTCCAACCGTGGGAAAAACATAAGTTCTACATATGTACCTTATTGTAAAGCCTGCAAGAAGAAGCATTCAGGAAGATGCTCCACTTACTACAACTTTTGCAAGATACCAGGACACAAGGAAGAAGATTGTAAGAAGAAACCTAGTAACGGAGTGTGCTTCAACTGTGGAGAAAAAGGTCATATCAAGCCAAACTGTCCGAAACTAGCTCCAGTCATGAACAACAAGACTACTAAAAATGCTAGAGCATTTGTTTAGACTTCAGAAGAAGCAAAGATGATCCCGGACGTGATCGCCGGTACGTTTCTTGTTAATGGTGTTTTTGCTAAAGTATTATTTGACTCTGGTGCAAACCAAAGTTTTATTAATACTTCATTATGCAAACTTCTCAATCAACCATTAACTAAACTCCCACAAGAATATCTAGTAGATACAGCAAATGGGGAAACCATTAAAATCACTGAAATCTTGTAGGGAGCAAGAATAGAATTTTTAAATCAGAAGTTTATTGCAAACCTTTATCCAATGAATCTAGCAGGATTTGATGTTGTATTAGGAACGGATTGGTTAATAGCCAATAAAGCCAGTATTCTATGTGATCAAAAGTTAATCCAAGTATATTCACCAAAGGGTGAAAAGATCACAATTAAAGGAGATAAGCCATCTAGATCCACAAAATTCATCTCTGTGATGAAAACAGCTAGTTATGTAAGAAAAGGATCATTAGTGTATTTGATTTCTATAATCATTACCACCAAAGGAAAAGAACTGAAGGATATTCCGGTAGTATCCCAGTTTTCAGATGTGTTTAAAGAAGAATTACCAGAACTACCGCCAGACAGGGAAGTTGAATTCAGAATCCATCTGCTACCAGGAACAGCACCAATTGCCAAGGCACCATACCGCTTGGTACCAGCCAAAATGCAAGAATTAAAGAAACAACTGGACGAACTGTTGGAGAGAGGATTTATACAGCCAAGCTCATCGCCATGAGGAGCACCAATATTGTTTGTCAAAAAGAAAGATGGGTCGATGCGTATGTACATTGATTACCGTGAATTGAACAAGGTCACGATTAAAAATCGGTACCCATTACCGAGAATCGATGATCTGTTTGATCAATTGCAAGGAGCTCAATTTTTCTCTAAAATCGATTTACGCTTAGGATATCATCAATTAAAGGTACAGGAAGAGGACATTACTAAGACCGCTTTCAGAACAAGGTGTGGCCATTATGAATTTACTGTCATGCCAATTGGTTTAACCAATGCCCCGGCCGCATTTATGGACATGATGAACCGAATATGTAAGCCATATTTGGATAAATTCATAATTGTCTTTATAGATGATATTCTCATTTACTCTAAAAGTAAAGAGGAACATGCAGCGCATCTGCATGCACTCCTAAGTTTATTAAGAAAAGAAAAGCTTTATGCCAAGTTTTCAAAATATGAATTTTGGTTAGAGGAAGTGTAGTTTCTTGGACATATAGTCAATCATGAAGGAATTCATGTGGATCCCATAAAGATCAAGGCAATTACTAAATGGAAAACCCCTGAATCACTAACCAATGTTAGAAGTTTCCTAGGATTGGCTGGTTATTATAGAAGATTTATTCGAGATTTTTCTAGAATAGCCATTCCCTTAACTAAGCTAACCTGTAAATCTGTTAAGTTTGAATAGGGACCAAAACAAGAAGAAGCCTTTAGAATTGTTAAGCAAAGATTAACCAACGCACCTATACTAGCGTTACAAGAAGGAACTGAAGACTTTGAAGTCTATTGTGACGCTTCTAAGTTAGGTTATGGATGTGTATTGATGCAACATCAAAAGGTTATAGCATATGCATCTAGACAACTTAAGAATCATGAAGAGAATTATTCAACCCATGATTTAGAATTAGGAGCCATAATTTTTGCCCATAAGATTTGGAGACATTACCTTTACGGTAGTAAGTTTACCATTTTCACCAATCATAAGAGTTTGAGGTATGTTTTCGGGCAAAAGGAGTTAAACATGAGACAAAGACGCTGGATGGAAATTCTTAGTGATTACGATTGCAACATCCAGTATCATTCCGGTAAGGCAAATGTAGTTGCTGATACTTTAAGTCGAAAGTATCATGAAAAGCCAAAAAGAGTGTGTTCTCTTAAATTAAATCTACAAGTAGATTTAAATAACCAGATTAAGGAAGCACAAGAATCAGTAATCAAGAATGATACTGAGAAATTGAAAGGAATGATTAAAGAATTAGAACAAGGAACAGATGGAATTTGGAGATTCCATCAGAAAAGGATGTGGATACCTAAACTAGGAAACCTACGCCACCGTATATTAGAAGATGCCCATAAGTCTAAGTACACGATGCATCTCGGAAGTGATAAGATGTATCAAGATTTAAGAAAAAAAATTTGGTGGATAGGAATGAAAAAGGATATAGCAACTTATATTGTCAAGTGTTTAACCTGTTCACAAGTTAAAGCTGAACATCAGAAACCCTCAGGTTTGTTGAAACACTTAGAAATGCCGGTATGGAAGTGGGAATTGATAACAATGGATTTTGTTACCAAATTACCCAAGACAAGAAAAGGTAATGATACAATCTTGGTGATTGTAGACAGGCTAACTAAGTCAGCTCATTTCTTACCGATGAAGGAAACCTTCAGTATGGAACAATTAGCTAAGCTGTATGTAAATGAAATATCATTACATGGAATTCCTTTATCAATTGTTTCTGATAGAGATAGACGTTTTACCTCTCATTTTTGGACAAGTTTCCAAAAAGCAATGGGAACCAAGCTAAATCTAAGCACAGCTTATCATCCTCAAACAGACGGACAAAGCAAAAGGACAATTCAGACAATGGAGGATATTTAGAGCTTGTGTAATTAATTTCGGAGGTAATTGAGACGGTCACTTATCATTAATAGAATTTTCATACAATAACAGCTATTACACCAGTATCAATGCTGCACCATTCGAAGCACTTTATGGACAAAAGTGCCGAACTCCAGTCGGTTGGACAGAAATTGGAGAGAAACAATTGTCTGGACCAGAAATAGTACAAGAAACAACGGACAAAATCGTCCAAGTCAAGGAACGACTGAAAGCAGCACGTGACCGACAGAAGAGTTATGCTGATAACAGGCGAAATCCGTTGGAGTTTCAAGTAGGAGATAAGGTTTTATTAAAAATTTCTCCTTGAAATGAGTAGTCAGATTCATCAAAAGGGGAAAGCTAAGCCCCAGGTACGTTGGACCTTTTGAGATTATTAGAAGAATAGGACCTGTAGCCTATCAGCTACAACAACCAGAGGAAATGTTAGGAATACATGATGTATTTCATGTATCTAATCTCAAGAAATGCTTAACCGATGAATCATTAGTAGTACCTCTTAAGGATATAGAGGTAAATGAAAAGCTCAAGTTCGTAGAAAAGCCTCTACGGATTGAAGACAGAAAGGTCAAGAATCTCAAGCACAAGAGATTGGTTCTAGTCAAAGTAAAATGGGATTCCAAGAGAGGACCAGAACACACTTGGGAGCTTGAATCAGAAATGCAGAGCAAATACCCACACATGTTCCAGTAGACCTCGAGGACGAGTTCTAAAACAAAGTGGGGAGGATATAATAACCCTCCTAAAATATTTCTGACACCCCTAATATATTTAGAATGTCCATATACGCCTTAAAATAAACCCCGTATACTAAAAGTGGGCACTAAATACTTTAATTTTATAAAAATAAAATAAAAACAACTTTTGAGGGGCGCTCGCGGGCCGCGAAGAAGTAAGCCAGAGCTTACGCGGGCCGCAACAACTCAAGGTCAGGCCGGCACCCGGTGCCGCCACGTGGCAACAACGTGTCAAGCCTAGTGGCCGAATCAACAACCCTAGGGCCTACCCTAGTGGGCCTCGCGGGCCGCGAGGCCGTTTGCTGAAGTCTACGCGGGGTGCGACGAAGTGTTGATCAGACACTATAAATAAGGGGCATCGGCCTTCAGTCTTCGTCGTTCAATTCTCAAAATTCTCTCTCAATTTCTCTATAGTAGAATTAATCTCTGGGAATAATACCCCCCCCCCCCCCCCCCCGTAAATAACGAAGTTCTGCCTTGTTGTAAATATCATAACCCCCATTTACGTATTAGATACGCTGCCCGATTGATCTAGTGCTCCGTAACGGCTGTCGAGGTTCTGCCCGACGTAGTCGTTGGAGTTCTGTCTTGGGGAGGGTATAACTAATGTAAATATTGGGTTATTATACTAACGCGTGTGCATTGTGTAATTAATAGATAATCACCAGGAAACAACAATAAAAACCCTAAGTTAGCAATGTGAGTTAATCCTTCTTTTTTTAAACTGTTTTTACAAAAACCTCAAATGATTTACATTATATTAAACAGTGATTGAGTATTTGTATTCTACAATTATCGTCGGTATGTTGGGGTTCTGTATACAAAATTTGTTACTACACTGTGAGTAGTAACATGACCACAAGTCGGGTTAACAGTACCGTGGGTGGTAATTAAAGTAGATGGAAACAAATATAATTGCGTGATCGCCCTCAATACTGTAAAACTAATAAAACTTGTCTTGATTAAATTGGGATTCACCCACCAGTATTTTCTAGGGGCATGAATTTCTGATACGACCCGAAAACCCGACACAAACCTAACACGAAATTCACGGGTTTAGGTTTAGTCTAAACGAGTTCGGTTTAGTTTCAGGTTGAACCCGCAAACTTGTTTAGGTTAACGGTCAGGTTCGGGTCAACCTGGTCGGGTTGGCGGGTTGACCCGTTTAACACATTTATACTATATTATATTTTTTACAATATATTTTATGTCATAAATTAAATGGGGTGTGTATTTTATGCAATGATTATAACTTAAAAAAAGAAATTAACATAGATTTATAATTTAAATATGATATTATTATATACACTTGTGTTTTTTAAGTAAATTTTAATTTTAATATATTAATTTTAGAAAAAAATAAAAAAAATCGGGTTGAACGGGTCGTGTTTGGGTCAACCCACAAAACTTCAGGTCGTGTTCGGGTTCTTATGTATAATACGATTTTCGGGTTCGGGTCGGGTTCAGGTTTGTGTAAAATTTTCGGGTTCGGGTCGGGTTGAACCCGCCAACTCGCAAACATGACCCGTTTAGCACCCCTAGTATTTCCCACTGACAAAATGTTTTTAAACGCGTTTCAGGTAATAAAATATGAAAGCCAAATAGAAGCCAGTTGGAAGCACTGAAGGCTTGGAAAAGTGCTATAAAGTTACCTAAAATAAGAAGATGTTTTATTAAATAAAATAGGGTTTATCCCTATAAAAATGTGTGTACTTGAAACTTGGGAATTTCCTATGTGTTTAATATTATAAAAATGTGGTATTTTACTCTGATAAAATATTTCCTAACTACGGTCCTGATGTAATTTCCGCTGCCAAAGTTGATAAACACCAATACCACTGATACTAGCCGCGGCTGCCCATTCCCGGGTAATTAGGGGAAGGGGGTTACGACAGCATCACATAATTGTCAACCCAAAGATTCCACTAGCACAATCTTGTCATCGCAACGACAAGACCGTTTTAACTTAACATAACCACAAGAATACGGGCGGTATACTACTCCTATAGTGCAAGAATAGTGCAAGTAAGGCTTCTAGCATGTATGAATTCCTAAGCATCACGTATTAAGCATGTATAAAGGAGTGTTTGTTTGTGTCAAGCATGTTTATAGGTGATTGTTTGAATTTAATAAGTTATATATATTGCACCCCAAAAGTTTCCAAAACTAAAAATGGGGTCATGTACACTCACGGTTTGCAAGCTTCCAATCATGTAGGATCGCGTTCGGCCCTGTTTGAGTCGATCAGAAGAATTCCTATCCAAATCAAGAGGCGGAAACTAATGATTTGGTGCAATTTTAGCCGGATTTACTTATAATTGCTGTTTTATTGATCACAAATGCGTTTACAGACTCTGACAGCACTTCGGCAGCACTTCGTGGCTCACCGGAAGAATACACCTACAACTATATGCTTAGGTTCGCTTGAATGACCTCCTTATATAGCTGAGGAGGTTTCGCTTATACGGTCATGTCCGTATAAGCGGACCTACATCAATGACTAATAAGCGGACCTATCATGTTCACATAAGCGAACCTATTTCACTATGACACATAAGCGAACCTATTAGACTGACACATAAGCGAAACTATTTCTATCTCATGTTTCTAGGATTTCGTGCCATGTCTAATCTATACAACACTAAGACTCGATATAAGACGTAGTCGACAGACGTAGTGCACCAACAGACTCCCCCTCGGATGTTGACGGAGTCTTCGAGTCTTTGATTGTCAACCTACAGTCTTTATCAGTCTTTAATCTTCCTCTGAAGAATTTAACATTGCAAGAATCCTCGAACTCTATCTTCATCATCAACAAACTCCTCTCTCTTAGATGTTGACACGGTGTCTTCAGACTCCCCCTCTCAATCTGCTGGGATCGTAGTCTGGAATTCACAGCTTCAAACTTTATCTTCAAGATCGATACCTGGCTCTATTCCATCACAGAATAGTCACCTGGCATACATTTACCTGCACAATCTCTACCCACACATAAGTTTCTTCAAAGTTTATATCTTTTCAACAATTTAGAAACTTTGTTGGTAAACTACAGTAATGATTTTACATTCAAGAACTTTTACCGGCTCTTTTCAAACAAACTTTACAATTTCACATACTCTCTCCCAAACCTGTTCTTCATGTTTAGCACTTTGAATTTCGAAAATCAGCTTATCAATACCAGTTGTCGAAAATCTTTTTGAATTTTTCTGAAAGAAAGTAACTAATATCACTTGCAAAAATACAAAACAATGCAGAAATGAAATATTTACAGACAATATTTTTGTGAGTTCGTGCAAGAGGATCATATCAGTTTTTGAGACAAATCACCAACACCGTTAAGCTTCATTTCATTTTATGTTCCAAACAATTTACCTAGATTGTCAATATGTTTGTCCTCTTAAATTTTCACACAGATTTCAACTGTTTCGAGATATGCAATTAGTGTCTTAGATACTTAAACTTATCCGTGTGTCCCACTACTTGAATATACTCCTGTATCCAGATCCCAATATTCAGTCTTACAGGTGAGTATACCACAGATGATATCTGTTCAGGGGTTAAATGCGAGGGCCGTGAGAGCTCAGGTCGATACTTCCGTATACGCAGAGAGATGACGGCTTTGACTTTCGATGTGTCCCCTTTAAAGGATCTTTTAATTATAACAGCAGCGACTATCAATTTTATTGTTTCATCAGCATGCTGAGGGCGAGCTTATATTTCAAAGCTTTTTGCAGAAAGCATTACCCGGGAACTAGGTCAGTATTTCCATACAGCAGAAGTCCCGGGATAATACCCCAGATATCACTAAGTATAAAGACCTAGTATCTCAGAATAAGGGACCTTTCAAACAAGATTTCAGGGGTTACCTATATATCCAAGCAGTTTTGTTAACCCACAGAATAAGCAAGTTTAATTTTAGGTTTATATCTCGTTTCAGTTTACTAAATGTGCGAAAACCTACTGACACATCCACAGTAAGATTGTTTATCACATTTTGACTTCACATTTCTTTAGCGTGTCGCGATAGTCCACTGATGTACTTTCATTTCCTCTTATATGCAACAAAAACTCATTTTTCAGTTTTATCATGTTTTTGTCTTTTTCAACTTTTCTGATGTTTTTGGATTTTCTAAAATTTCTTACTCCCCCTAAAATTCAAATACATCTAAAGAAAATTGAAAACAAACTATACAGAACATGACAACCGATATTGAAACGCTTACTCCCCCTCACAACAAACTATTTTCCCACAATGATTTCAAAACACTCAAGTTTGTTTAAATCAAAATGGTTTTTCCGGAAAATAAGTTTGATGATTTTATCACTTGAAGATTTGTCAATTAACAAATTCGGGGATCAAGTTTATCAAATTATCTTTCAACCACTTGTAGTAAAAATTCAAGTACAAATTAATATCCTTGATTTACCATATGCAGATATGCACAAACAAATCTTCAAACCTGTTTTTCAACCAATTACCATCTGTTGATTGAATTCTCAAGTTGCCGATTCCTACTCCTTGCTTACAAACCCAGGAGTTCCGGCAAGTCCTGCAAAAACTTCTTAAACACATTATACAAAACATGATAAAAATGATGCCGATTCCTGATCCACAATTACCAACTTGGGATATCCGGCAAGTCAGGTTTTTATTCTTTGAAAAATATATCCACCCAAGCCTGACCTTCCTTGGGTGTAACAACATTTTCTTCATCTTTACTTTTAACGGATTTGTGAATCCCTCTTTTGGCAGCATAAAATTCTTTAACACCTTTGGCCTTACCATTGACCATTTTGCCAAAAATGTGTTTCACATTTCTATTGAAAGTCTTTTCAACATCAAATTTCTTCTTATCAGAATAAAATTGATTTGAAATTTCAACTTTTCCAACTTTCTTCATAAAATTTTCAGCACGCAGCGGTGGAAAATTTTCATCGTTCATAGTTGGAACTTTTCTATCAACCTTTTTCTCAACACGTGGCTCCTCTGATTTTGTGGAATCAGGACTTGTTACCTGAACCTTTCACAACCCATTTTTGATTTATCACATTTTCTTTTCTACTTGAAGCACTCTTTGAACACTCTCCTTTTTCAAAAGTTGAATTTTCAAAGCCAGTAAACTTCCGGGTTGACAGTTCAGTCTTCTCGACAACCTTTTCTTTCATTTTACTAGAGACTTCCTGTTTTGGCTTAAATGTCTTCGGACAATTCCTAGCAACATGACCAACAGTTTTACACTGAAAACAGGTTCTCTTTTCAATCTTCTTTGAAACATCATTCTTCTTCAGTTCTTCTTGCTTCTTGACAAGGAATTCCTGATTTGTCTGCTTTCTGAATGATTGTTCTTTCTCAGCTTCTGACGTTTTCCCTGAAACAAACATAGTTTTTGGTTTATACATTTTTTCATTTTATAGGTTTTCGGTGGTACAAATCCTAATCCTTTCTTTTTGAAATTACGATTATGGTTTGGTTTCTTTTGGAAACTATAACCACAATTGTAACCCATTTTCTTGTTGATTCTTTGTTGATCTCTTGAAGTGTATTGTTTAGGTTTTCCGATAAGATTTAAATCTTTTATTTCAGAAATATTAATTTCTGTTATTTTGAAAACCTTTTGAATCATTTCAAATCTGACACTTCTTATTGGAAAAACATCATCAGAATATAATTTGTCAGAATCTTTCAAAGTATAAGCCACTTTGAATGATTCATCATCCAAATTAGACTTTGATAGCAAAAATTGTTTGTCATAAACCCGTTTGTCCTTTTTTATTGTTGACTTTGACGCATCAAACTCAGACTTTGACTTGGGTTTGGATTCCATGTTTGACTCCTTACTGTCATCTTTATCTAACACCTGATCGACCACACTTTTTATCAACTTTGACTCATGATCAGTGTCGGATGACGTGTACGTGACATCAATATTTTATGGCAAGTTATCCGATGGCCCAGACTCCCATTCTAAGTTTATTGCTTTTTCGACTCTCTCGGAATTTGGATTTCGAGGTGAATATCCATTTTCGACCGGGGGCGGACATCTATTGTAGACCACACTTGATTTCTTACCAGAAGTCTTCACTTTTTCTTCGTCTTTTGTCACAGATTTCTTTTCTTCGGACGTCTTCACTTCTTCAAATGACTTCAAATTCTCTACAACCGGATAAATCCTGTCAACAACAAAAGTAGAACATGAGTAACTTTCTAATAATTTTTTAACTTTCTCAGTTTCTATCTTTTGTGTTGCTAACTCCAACTCCAGATCAGCACATTTCTTTATATGAAAATTGGCATCATCAAGCTGTCTCAGGTACGCTATCTTCAGTGTATTCATTGCCACAGCTTGTTCACCACTCGAATCCGTATACTTGTTGATTTCTCTGTTCATTGTATCATAGGATTCTTTCAATCTGTTTATATTATGCAGCAACTCATTGTTCTGCTTGATTAAAGAATCACAATTCATGCACTTTTCAGGAACTTTGACAGGTTTAGCATCAACTTTTACTTCAAATTCAGGAACCTCTTTGACTGTTCTGTTTGATGGTAAAAATTCAGCTCTTCTCTTTATCTCAGCTTCAGCTTCAACTTTTAATCTCTCTTCCTCTTCTTCCTCTTCTTCAAGCTTTCTCCGTCTTGCTTCAGCAGCTTCTATGACTTTTCTGCTTCTTTCTGCACATTTCAAATCATAGGCATTAGCAATGAAAGCATTAACATTTGAAGTGTTTTTGGACATCTCTTTGGTCATGAGATCTTTATCTGGGCAAAAATCGTCCCAACAAAAACCTTCAGCCAACTTTTCATCATCTTGTTCTGCCAAACACACTTTGCTGTTTGTTGGAATATATTTATCCCATGAAAAATTTTCATATTTGCTTAGACATGCTCTTTTTGATCCGTCAATCACATCTCTCCCATGTGCAGTTTGTGCCTGATGCTGTGCTGGTGGTGTGACTTGATGATAAATTGTCTTTTTGTGATAATCGTTGTTTCCAAAAGGATACTGGGCACCAGTGGCTTCACGATTTTTGCACTCTCTCTTGAAATGCCTCATTTCCCTGCAACAAAAACACGTAACTTTAGATTTATCAAAGCCTAAAGTTGAAACATTTGCATCATGGAAATCATCTCTTCCCGTAATTTGTTTAAACTTCTCAGCTCGTCTCATCACACTAGCCATGCACCATTTTATGTCCATTAATTCCATCTTCTCAGCATCAATTTGATCGTAATCCTCTTTCGTGAGCATTGGATTACCGATCTTTCCGGCCACAAAACTACTATAAGACTCAAGAACCATTCCCAACAAAGACATTTGATTTTTAGCAATCTCTTCAGTGTAATCTTGATCATTTTCAATACTAAGAACAATACTGCACTGAAGTTTTCTTCCATTCTTTGTTACAGAAATATTTGGATCGAATGATGAAAATCTTGTGCTGCTTGATCCTTGGGATGATTTCTTTTCAGAAGAATCTTTAACACTGAAAGCAGTTTCGATTTTTGGAGAATGACTTGTCGTTCCAAGAACACCATTTTTGTAGTATAAGCTGTTGTCTTGTTCTCCATCGTAATTCTTCATCCTGGCTATCTTTCTCTGCTCCATCTCTTAAGCTTCCAGGTGTTTGATGAAATCTCCCAGTGTCATATTCTTGTAATCTTTTCTGTTGGATCTCAGCATCATCAGAAACGTTCCCCATGTTTCATGTGGTAGTGCATCTGCAAGTTTTTCAATCAATTCATCAGTATCTTTCTTAATTCCAAGTTTTGTCATATTTCTCACCAAGTTACAATATCTATCAATTATCTGCTTGGTGTTTTCAGTTTTCAAACCACGGAATAAATCGAATTCTTTCTTCATGAGAGACATCCTATTTTTGAGCATATCATCACTTCCAACAAATTTTGCTTCCAATTCTGTCCAGATTGAATAAGCAGTTCCATCGTGTTGAAGCAATATCAAGATATCTTCTTTTATTGCTTGCTGAAGCAGATTCACCATCAATTTCTCATCTCGATATTTCTTTTTATCTTCCGTACTCATTTCTCGAATTGTTAATTGCACACCATTTGTCGTGGGTCTAACATATGGCTCTTCAGTGTGTTCCCACGCATCTAGAGGCTTATCTTCTATATTCTATACCTCATAAATAACTCTTAGTGTCATGTGTCATAATTTTGTGAGCTACTTTAAAGAATTTCCGCTTATTTTACTAGCTTTCAAACCCCCCCCCCTTTTTTTTACTTATAGGCCTTTCAAATTTGTAAGTTTTCATTACAATTTTTTAATTTTTTTTATTTAACTCGTGTAATATACAGATTCCTATTATACATAAAATAAATATAGTATTAACTGAGTTGATATAGAAATACAATTTAGAACAAATCCGTGGGTTATAAGGATTCATGGGTTATATGTTGGGTGAATAAGGGTCAAGTTATTCTACAAAGGCTTCTAATTGTAAGAAGTGTAAGAAGGATTTATAAAGTGACAAGTGTCTAATAACTTAAAACTAGGGGTGGCAACAAAAACCCAACCATGATATTTTGGGTTATTTTGGGTCTTTTTAAAAAATGAAATAAGTCATAATGGGCTGAGAATTTAGTCAAGATGGGTTAGAATGGGTTTTAAAATACTCATCTAAATTCTAACATGGGCCAGGATGGGTTTTTCACTATCCAACCTAAAACACACAGACTTCATGGTGTGTTCCCACGCATCTAGATGATAAGCCTCGACCCAGTTTCCAAATCGTTCAGACCACACGTTATAATCATTAATATCCATGAGTTTAGGCGGTTTCTGAGACGTTCCGGTTTCATTATCAATCAAAGCATTCTGAGTAATAGAGATCGGGCTAGCAAAAGCGTTATAGAATTTGTTGTCCATTGTTCAAGGTTCAAAGATCACAAATTTTCAAGCTTAGGCAAACTTGTTCACAAAAGCGAAACTTCACTTGTCACTAAAAGCGAACCTCCAATGTCACTAAAAGCGAAACTCCAATGTTGTCACAAAAGCGGAACCTTCAAACTGTCTTAAAAGCGAAACCTTTGATTGGTCAAAAGAGCGGAACCTCCAAAGTGTCAAATAAGCGGAACTCTTGAGCGAACCCTCAACAATTAAGTCCCTATAAGCGGACCTTTCGAGCTGAACTACAAGTTGTCTGTTCAAGCGGATCTACCTGATGTCTGTTCAAGCGGATCTCTTGAGCGGAACTACAACTAAGATGACACTTAAGCGAAACTAACTGTCACTGAAGCGAAACTAACTGTCCCTTGGAGCGAAACAACACTGTCACTAAAGCGAAACTATCAAGTGTCCGTAAAAGCGGAACTAAGTTCGAAGATCATTTCGTCCATTGTTGTCCGTATTTTGGTCTGAAATTTTCCAGGGTTTGTTAATATTCAATTGCGCAACTCTGTGAAATTTTGAGACAATTTCAACCGATAAAATTTTCTGAATTGATGAAAGAAGGTGTAGAAACAAGAAATGATGATGAAATCCAGCTAAAATGGCAAGAACTCCTCCTCCTGAGCTCTGATACCACTTGTAGGATCGCGTTCGGCCCTGTTTGAGTTGATCAGAAGAATTCCTATCCAAATCAAGAGGCGGAAACTAATGATTTGGTGCGATTTCAGCCGGATTTACTTATAATTGCTGTTTTATTGATCACAAATGCGTTTACAGACTCTGACAACACTTCGGCAGCACTTCGTGCCTCACCGGAAGAATACACCTACAACTATATGCTTAGGTTCGCTTGAATGACCTCCTTATATAGCTGAGGAGGTTTCGCTTATACGGTCATGTCCGTATAAGCGGACCTACATCAATGACTAATAAGCGGACCTATCATGTTCACATAAGCGAACCTATTTCACTATGACACATAAGCGAACCTATTAGACTGACACATAAGCGAAACTATTTCTATCTCATGTTTCTAGGATTTCGTGCCATGTCTAATCTATACAACACTAAGACTCGATATAAGACGTAGTCGACAGACGTAGTGCACCAACAAATCAACACCTGAGCAAAGGGTCTTGAGTGTGGGGAGTGTCGAGTTAACCTTCAAGAGGAAAATGGGGGCGTGTAAGTTCGGTGGGTTATGGATATTAGAGTATGAGCATGAATATAGTATGATAATTAACAAGAACTTACACGAAAAGTCATCTTTGCTTAAGCACTCATTTGGACACCATAATCGGGTGTGTTTCATGGGCACTAATTCGCCCATTGGAAGTCCAAATCATGAGGAACCTTGATCCAAAGATGAATATACCATAATACATCACTTTTAACCATGATTTTGTTTAAAGCGGCGATTCGGTTTAGGGTTTATGTATACACATTTAGTCTATTTTTATTTAGGGAGCCATAAAAATGGTCATGGAAGGAGGTAGGATGATAAACATCCATTGAGCTTCATTGCATGATTCACAAAAGTACAAGTTCATCAACATAATTGATGAACTCGGTTGGTCATGAATGATATTAAGCATAATACAAGAGCTTGAACATAAACAAAATCTAAAGGAAATAAGTGAGGTGGTAGAACTAGTTTGGGAAGCCAAGGCCCCCATTGTTCATACCTTAACCGAAACACAAGTCCATCAACCATGAGATTGAGAACTAGGTTGGTTTCAACACTTTAGAACCTTTAGGGCAAAATGTATTGGAGGGTTTTGAACCTTTAAGCTTATGGAAAACAGCCATACACAAGCCCCACAATCATGATTTTGATTGGGAACAAGGTTGATACAAGTTCTCCACAAGATGAACATGAACAAGAACATGTTGTAAAAGTTACAAAAATATAAAATAAACTCCAGTTTGGACCCTATTGAGGTGATGTATCAAGCTTGGTTTATCATGGTAAACCCTGGGTAACATCCCTAGAGGTGTTCCAAAGAATGAGGATCAAGAAAAAGTGAAGAAAAGTGAGTTGAAAGCTCACTTTTGTGCTTGAGAGTATTCTGCCCAAAATTAAGGAATGTGGAGATTTGAGACTGTTAGAGAGAGTGTTTGGAGTGTGGAAAGTGTTTAGGAGGTGGTAAGGGGTTGTATTTATAGTTGTGATTAGGGTTTGGGTGTTAAATGAGGTGGTTAGGGGTTGAAAGGAGGGAAATAGAGCCAAATTTCACGAGTTTTTAAAAGATTCTGCCAGACCTGGTCATTTTGCACGGCCGTGCGGATCAAGTGCACCGTCGTGCGGATCACGGAATGTAGGGTGGTGCACATCAGGTGCGCGGTCATGCGGATTAATATGCATGGTTGTGCGCATCAGTTGCATGGTCGTGCACTAACTGCAGAATTTACAAAACTTTCTAGAATTTGCAGTTTAACCCCTAGAGTTTGATAAGTCCATTATTTTATGCTAGAAACTCATAATTAAGAATGTTTTTAGGTATTCCAAGTGTATTTAAGTATGGTACGAGTATGATGCACGTATGATTGATATTCAAAGTATTTTAAGTCTCGGTTTTGTGTATAAACACGTATTTAAAAATTGATTCACACGAGTATGAAATGTAACACGTATGAGTATAAAAGTGAATTCCCATTATGATTAAAGTCCCAGATTACAAGATTGGAAATGAAATACGAATTTACGTTTCTAAAAATAGGAATACGAATACAACTTTCTAAATGAGGAAAGTACAGAAATGCGAAGCGTTACATTGTTCATCACCTTTATTAATTTAAATTATTTAAATGTGGTAATTAGGTAAAATAACAAAACCATATGATGTATATTAAGTTAAAAACATTAGTTTATATAAATTTACAACATTTTTTTATTTAATATAGTACCTTGGTTAATATACTTTATTTACTAACAAAGTTTATGTTTATTATAATAGGGCAAGGATCAAATTGGAAGTTTGATCTTCCTAGGAAGTCATCTTGGCCTTACACGTGGCAGTGGAGAAAAATAAGGAGAAGGGTATTTTGGTTAGCCACTAACAATATTCTTATCACCACACAAAACCCAATTCAAAAACCAATGAACATGTCGGCATTATTTTTGTTTTCGTCCATTGCGTTTTATAACACAATGATGAAACACATTTGTAGGATCTGAGTTTATCAAACTTGTGGTTTTAATCAACACAAAAAATAATTTATTTTTACGCCCTAACACGTTTTACCTTAAAAATGACGCAGCGGAAAAGAGCTTTAAAATTTCTTTCCTTATTAACGACATTACTTTCGAGAAGGTTCCAAATGCTAAAATGTTAAACGTTCTATAAAAGAATTCACAACATTCATACTAAAATTTACATTTCTAGACGTCATATATTTCAACTATATGATCGATCTATCCGTGCAATCCTTGCTCTTGACTCGATCTACGTCCGCTTCACTTCCTAAGTAGCAGAAGAAGTCCGTGTAGCACCTGTGGGCATCACATACAACTTAGCCATTAGTCAACGACAACATCATATAACATTAATCTCATATAATTAAGGATTGAATAACGTTCGACAATTTAACATTAGTTCATCCAACTATCCTTACTCATCCTCTTATTCCGGGTTGGGCTTAAATTTCGTAAGAATCCGATGTACTCGTTCCTGCATTACATACCAACCTCAAACGCATAATTAGTAACGTTAAAACTCTACGTAATTAAATCATGCACACGTACCATCTTACATGCATACATACTCCTCTACATACATACATACCTTTCTTACAACTTTACATACGTGCATACACTCATACATGTCTTTACACATACATACATACACAACCACATACGTACATATCTTTCCTACATCCTTCCATAATCATACAATATTTACATGGGTCTTAGACTTAGGTTTAAAGCCCATAAACATCTAAGGAACCATAAAAATCATGTTTGGAAGGTCCGCCGTAGTCCACGGATAAAAAACCGAAGCCTACGATACATAAATCAACTTAAATAACAAGAATTTAGCTTTTGAGACTTGAGGAGGCCGTCGGGGCGTCGGCGACGGGCCTTGCATTTCCCCGTAGCCCAAAAACCCCGTAGACAGGTAATTAACCCGTCGGAGAAAAACTGACTTTCCCATACCCGTCGGCAACGCCCCCATACCCGTCGGCGACGGGCTCTCTAAAATGCATTTTCCTGCAGTTCCGTTTCGTCGTCCGTACGCACTAAAACGCGCATAACTTTCGAACCGTTTACCCGTTTAACCTCCTGTTTCTTCCTACATGCTTGTAAATTCACATTCTATCATATGAACTTAAAATCCTACCTCCGGATTAAGGAAATTCTTAACTTACGTGCATTCGACATATTATCATTTTCTAACTATTTGACCCGTTCGTGCATTTATCAACATAATCTGTTTATTTGACCTCAATCTCATATGAACTTTAATAATTTCATTGGCACCTATCATAAAATATTAAATTCTCGGACGTCTTGCATCCTCTTAACCCATTTTCGCTCAAAAGCTTATTTTTGACCCGTTATGGGTATTTGCGCATTAAGTGGACTATGACATACAAATCCCCATACTTCGCTTTCATACTTGACAAAGACATTACTCTAATCGAATAGCTCGATTCCAAACGACTTCTAAGGTCGTTTGCCCGAAATACCTATCAAGGGCATTTTAGTCAACTTTGCTCTATCCTTAATACCAAGAAATTCCTTACATAAGTAACCAATCCTACTACTTATCTTCAATTCTTAATCACGCATACCTTGCTCGGATCAAAACTAAGATCCGTTTAATACTTCATTGACATCATACAATTCATTCCTATTTGACCTCAATTATCATATATAATTAAGTTGCATATAACATTACATAAACAACTAAGAAGTGACTACGGAATCACTTACCTTGTGCATCCGAGCTCGTAACCGCTTCCTTGCCTCATCTTGACCCGTTAGCCTTCCATGCTTGGCCCATGCTCGTGTGATTCCAATTCTTTCATGTCGCCATGCCATAATCATGTTAGTATTCATGCTCATTCAAATTAACACATATTTACCTATTCTTATCAACATCGACTTTTTCTAACACGCATACGACATGATTTGTCAACCATAATATTTAATATCTTCGAAATCCAAATTCACTATCACACATAACACATAATCAATGCTCACATACTTATACTTTCATAACTCTACATTCGACAACCATATCTTATAAGAATCAACTTAGCATAATCCTAATATCATTCTTTGTTAGTGAAGTCGTACACCATATTCATTTAGTGCATGTTCACTTTTAACCGTAATTAAGGGATTAGTAGACCGCATAGCAACCTCACCCGTTCAAACACAATGTACAAGCTCCTAATGCATAAGTTTGACTAACATATACTTTCAACCGAATTCATACACGAGTACCATCTAAAGCATATTTTTCAAGTTAGTAAGCTACTACTTTTATCACAACCGCTTTCTTTACATGCAAACTCTCAACTTGCATACAAATTTCACTTTCTAGCTTCACCTAGTCATTTTATCAAGCACTTGGTGTGCGTACAACCTACTATGCTTAGTTTACAACTAGTTCAAGCATAGTCATTAACTTCCAAATTCCAATCACCAAGAGAGTGTTCAAAATCACATTCCATTCATACAATTAACCCTAAACTAACATCACAAAACCCATTTCAAGCTAGTAACAAATACATCAAACAAGGGTTGGACATGGGTAGAACACCCATGTCGCTACCTTCATTCAAAATTTTGGGTTTCTTCTTAAATCATCAAATTAGTCGAAATCATACATAATACACGTTTTATATAGCGATTCTAACACATAATCACGCTTAATTTCATTCCAATTCGTGGATTAATCAATAACCCACTTCATACAAGATGATCAAATCATAAATTGCAACTCACCTTATGATCAATACACTTAGATTAAGTTATATCTAGCCTCATGCATTCGATTTCTTCTCAAAATCAGGTTCAATTCTTGAGTTCTTGTAATTAGTTGAAGGAGAAGGGTTTCCCCTTGCTCCTGATCGTTCTCACGCACACACACACACACCTGGTGTGTGTGAGATTTTTGTTTTAATTAAATTTAGTTTCAAGCTTGGCAATCCTAGTCCCTCAAGTTTATCACCCATCATAGTTGCCACAAGTTTAATTCCTTTACTTAATTTGCTAGACATTTAACTAGGTTTACTAACCTAGTTATTATACCTAATTTTTGTTAAACACGATAGCAAACTAGAGTATTAATAATTCGGTTTTGGGGTGTTACAAGTCTACCCCCCTTAAATGAGGTTTCGTCCCCGAAACCTTTCTCATTCAAACCATACCTATTCTACTCTTACCCCTTTCAAGTTGTTCATCCGTAATACTTATGTTTAATTTTGCTCCAGAGCTCTTATTAGTGTCTTTTACTTTATAATATTGGCTCTTAGCACATATCATCACTAGCGTTTCATTCATCGAATTCATTCCAATTGTATATAATTATTAGTCGTACAAACCTAAGTCTGCGGTTTGTTTCTAACTTCCTATATAAGCATATTACATTCATATATTTGCTAATCGAAACAAATCGATTTGTTTCATACTACTCACACATCATATGCTATCTTTCATTTTGTTCACTATGAGCCATCCTAAACATTCCATTACTATCATTTTGTAACACCCCGAAACTCGAATTTTTAAATTCGTTAGTAGGTTACCTTATGTAATTAGATGAAGTACAATAACTAAGTTACTAGGCCTAGTTAAGTGTCTAATTAATAAATAAAAGAATGATGTTTGTGGCAATTAAGATAATATGTAAAACTTGAGGGACTAAGGGTGCCAAGATAGAAACTCAAGTTATTAAAACTAAATATATCACACACACAAGGTGTGTGTGTGCGTGGGGGTCGTCCAGGAGAAGAGCAGAAGGGGGTGTGAACCCTAGCTCTCAAGAACAACACAAATTCAGCCCAATCAAAGCCAAAATCGAATGGAAAGCTGTGCATGAATGAAGATTTCTCATAATCTAACCCTAACAAACATATGGTAAGTTGTAATTTTGAGTTTGATGATTTTGTATGAAGTGGCTTAGGATCAATCCACAAAAATTTACTGAAATTAAGTATGAATATATGTTAGAATTACCATTTGGAATGTAAATTATACAAGATTTGATGTTAATTGAGATTTGGAGATGAAACCCACTTGGGGTTAGTAGAAATGGCGACATGGGTATGTCACCCATGTCCAACCTTTGTTTGATTCTTGATATGATATGTTGCATGTGACCAAATTGTTAGTTGTATTGAACTTGGTATGAAATTGAATTGTTATTGGTAGTTTGGATGATTAAAAACAAGAACTAGGAAGAAAAGAATGAAGATTACTTGTACATTATGCTTAGAAACTTGTACGCATGCCAAGTGTTCGATAAAATGACTAGGTGAATTTAAAAGGAGAAATAGTATGCAAGAAAGTGGTAATTAGATATGGAAGATGATAAAGGGATGTTTGATAGTAGATTAACATGAGAATTGAGTTTAGATATAGTTCATGGCTAAGTATGGATTATAGTGTAATTGTAGAATTAATGAAGTATCAAGTATGGTGTGTATATGTAAACAAGTGTTCATGCGATTAAATGAGCATCTCACCATAGTGTACCACATGCTATTGATAGGATTAATGGAAGTCGAAGGTGAATTGTGAATTAATATGGTTGTTCTCTTGTATAATTTCATATGCTAACAAGAACGTGTGTGTAATGAAACGAATGTATGTGTGAGTAAATATGTATGCGTGTATGATTATGTGATTATGCAATTGTAAGTACGTTTGCATCATAAGTAGGAAATGCATATAGTGTCGTATGTATAGCCTAATATGATGTGGCGATTATATGAAGTTAAGTCGGAAGTTTATACATTAAACCGTTGACTTTTGGAAGTCAACTGCATATAAGGGACATAACTAGATTGTGACACCATTATAAGATCTTGGAACGTCATATGGTATGTGTTAAATTAATATGCATTTTATGTGTTAACATGATGGATTGTATGAGTTTGAAAAGATATGATTTGGGCGTATGCCTTATGTTTGTTAGACTTAACTATGAAAGCTAATTGCGAGTTATGCATTCGACATGAGCATTTATATGTAATATCTCGTATGCTAACAAGAATGTAAATGTGGTGACATGTATGGATAAGCGTTTAGTCAAAGGGACGTAAGCACGGAAGGCTCAAGAGTCAAAAGGACACAAGAAAGCGAACGCGAATACGAACGCGAATACGAACGCAAAAAGGTAAGTGATCCCGACTTACTTCTTAGTGTAAATGTAGAATTTTGATATTTATATATGTGGATAAGAATCATGCAAGGGACATGTAATGATTGCAAGTTTTCAAGTTAAAGTGTTATTTTAGTATAATGAAGGAATTGTTATAACAAAGGAAATTTGATAGTATTAAACGGGTCGAATAATCATGTATAAGTAAGGTAGCAATGATGAAGTTTGTAAAGATTAAGGACCCGGGGTAAGGATTCTTAGTATAAGTTGTAGGGAAATGTTTTACGGACAATTAGAAACAAGTTCCAAGTGATTCGGACGCAAAACGAACGAGTTATGCAAGTTTTAGTGTGAAAAAGGAAGGCTGAACTGGGGTCACCGTAGCTTACGGTGCCCACCGTAAGCTACGGTGGGTGCTGGGGATTGATTTCTGCCGTAAGGCAGAATATGAATGCCGTAGAACTTTGGGGGCCACCGTAAGCTACGGTAGCCACCGTAGCTTACGGTGGAGGTCAGGTGCAAATTGTAAATTATGCGTTTTCTTTATTTTCCCTTAATTTCGGGCCTCGTGAATTCGTCCCAAGCCCCGATAAGCCTCTATAATGCACCTTAACCCTACCAAATGGCTTGGTAAGCTACGGTTAAGTATGGAACTCGTCTTTAAGAACCGATGTGTACCCGAAAGTCACCTAAGGAGCGTTTAGGAAGCATGCGTAAGAATAGAAAAAGGGTAAGCGTGTGTGCGGGAAACGAATTAAGTATGTGGGTCGGTATGTATAGGTCTAACTTCTTTCCAATACGCTTAAGCTAATAAGTGATCATGAATATGAGGAGGTACGTATGTATGAATGTATTTATGAAATCATGTAAGTACATGTACGTGAGAGCGAAGGTATGCACAAGTGTAGTTACGATCCGTATTATGAGTATATGTTTGTATGTAGTTATGTATGTATGTAGGTATGTATGTGTGTGAGTATGTATGTACGTAAGTATGTATGTAAAAAGGGTATGTTTGTATGTAGTTAAGTATGCTTGTAATTATGATTGTATGTAGTTATGAATGTATGTAGGCATGTATGTGGGTAGGGATGTATGTACACAGTCGGGTGTGTAATGTATGTATAGTTTCAATACAACTAAGTATTGACGTTATTAACAGTGTGCTTCGAGAATGGAATATGGTGCAGGTACTATATTGAAGTTCGTCAAGGATTAGATGCCCGGATGGAATGACTAGATCTAGAAAGAAAACGGGACGAGAAGTATATGCGAATAGAAAGTAGCAAGGT
Source organism: Helianthus annuus (assembly GCF_002127325.2). NCBI lineage: Eukaryota > Viridiplantae > Streptophyta > Magnoliopsida > Asterales > Asteraceae > Helianthus > Helianthus annuus. The sequence goes on along the minus strand of NC_035448.2, from coordinate 204,843,503 downwards.
TACATGATTAAGACTCTTGTTTGTATATGATGTTTACTAATACTGTGAATGTATGTGGTGGGTGCAGGTTGTACAAATGACAAATTATCATCTTAAAGTGTAGCGATCATGGTTCGAGTTGCAAGATAGATTGTACGGGGATCCTGGAGTATGTAAAATGTTAGATATAAGTTAAACTTTTATTTTGTAAATAAGTACGAAGGATGCTTATATTGTAAAAAGGTTATTATATAATGAAGTTACAAGTAAGACAAAACGTTTTTAATGAAAGAAATTTTATGATACGTAATTCCGCTGCGTCTTTCCAGTTAAAGCGTGTTAGGGTGTTACAAGTTGGTATCAGAGCCCTGGTTTGAGAGAATCAAGTAGAAGGAGGTAAATGCTTGAACTCAAACCGGTGTGCTCTCGTGACTAAGGACCCGTACAATCTAAGACTCGATCAAGATCTAGGGACAGAAGCCAAGGTAAGTATGTGCTTAAGTATGTGTTTGAAGATAACTAACAGTATGTTATGTGTAAGGTCAGCATGATTGCTTGGAAAGGATGAATTATAAATGCAGTCTAGCGATGGCACCAAGGTATATAATATGACATATTGACCGAGGTACGTAGATTTAACTTATTGGTGCATGAAATGGTATGTTTAAGCAAGTAAAAGAAAATTTCAAATGAAATATAATAATGACAGAGTAAGGAAGTTTTGAAAATGTTACACGTGCCGAAACTTAATTCTGCGGACATAAGGTGGTGATTACGCGAAGGCACGAAACTAGTATGTGGATTGTGTACCTGGCCAGTACACGAGAAACATATGACGTTCGTGAGACCGTGATAATTGTTACAGGTATGTCCGTTAGAATTAGGTAGTAGGTGGACGTGGGGGGGGGAGATGAAAGGAAATGTAAGACTTTCAGGAATGAAAGTATGAATGATCTGTTGAATCCGTGAGACGGATTCAACACGTGTAAGGAATGAAAGATATGAATGGAATGTTTGAATCCGTGAGACGGATTCAAGAAATGAAAGGCTCGAATGGAACGTTTGAATCCGCAAGACGGATTCAAGGAATGAAATGCAGGAATGACATGCTTGAATCTGCGAGACAGATTCAAATTATGGAAAGAAGAAAATGAATGAATGGTAGGTTAGAAACTGCAGGACAGATTTAAAACATATGAAGGATAAAATTTACCCACATTAGAATTATGTCAATAATTGACCGTAGTTATGTCAAACGAGTTCTATGAGTAAATGTAAAGTAAATGAACAAAGGAATGATCGTAATGGGCACGCAAAGCTAAGTTTTAAAATGAAAGAAAGAAGTTTTAAACCCGTTATGTGTAGATGTTCTAGAAATCTACTCTTAGGAGTCAGAATGAGTGACGGGCTATGACCCAGATAATGGATTAAGTATGAACAAGAGGGGCAAGTTTGTTAAGAATATCAAAACGATGTAATGGATGTCTTGGTAAGTAAGCAGGAATGAAAGGAAGTACGAATGTGTACCTCAATGCATTTATGATAGGTAAGAAAATTCAGCTTAACCTTAAAAGGGTCAAACTGCAAGGGCTGACGAAATAAGTAACTAAAAAGAAAGAATCGCGTGTAAGAAATTGAATATAGTATATGTTATAGCATGTACGCAGGAAATATGTAAGAGAATTATAGGTGACTAATCGCCGAGTGGACTCAGTATTTGAATGAGATATGCTAACCGCCAATTTTGTAGGTGGTGATGTTGGAATTCTTAGGGTGATGAAGCCCATTGAATTGGGGGTAAGGATGTGCACGAGCGGAAGCACACTACACGGATGAAGGAAATCTGACCTGGTGTGGCTAGTACTCGTGAAGAAGCGGATAGATCTGGTTTGCACGCCATCTAATTATGCAACAGAATTGAGGTTAGTAAAAGGTATAATTCATATTGGATAGGTATGGATTGGTAGGTAGAGAAGGACCTACGAAATGACTGATAGGGTATGAATGTTATGATATGGAAAGTTTAATTTTAACAATTGACATAAGGAGAATGTATGTCAATAAGGAGTAAATTTCAAATGTTTGTAATGATCTTCGGGTGGTATTGAACTTAAATGTTAGTAACCATGGAAATAATGCTTAGTCTGTGGATTAAGTATGGATAAATAAGTTAAGAAGGGTGAATCTAGCTGTAATAATAAGTCCTTGAATGATTATAGTATGCGTATGGTAATGTATCGACCCCTTCTATGAGCTTAGAGGTAATCGGGAGTAATGATGGTAATAGAATGTTTAACATGGCTCATGGTGATCAAAATGAAAGGTAGCGTATGGTGTATGAGTAGTGTGAAATAAATCGATTTATTTCGATTAGCAAATATATGAATGAAATATGCTTAGATAGGAAGTTAGAAATAAACCACAGACTAAGGTTTATACAATTAATAATTGTATACAATTGGAATAAATACGATGAATGAAACGCTAGTAATGATATGTGCTAAGAGCTAGTCTTATAAGTAAAAGACACTAATAAGAGCTCTGGACAAGTTCCGACTTTTTGTGGCTTAATTTAAGAATGTAGGAACAATGTGTAAGATTATGTTATACTTGAATAGGACTACTGGCAAGATCCTGAACGTATTTAAGTTGTAATAAGCCTCGCGAATGAATAAGGCGAAAAAGGTAAGAGTGGAATGGGTTTAGTAGGAATGAGAAAAAGGTTTCGGGGACGAAACCTTCTTTAAGGGGGGTAGATTTGTAACACCCCGAAACTCGAATTTTTAAATTCGTTAGTAGGTTACCTTATGTAATTAGATGAAGTACAATAACTAAGTTACTAGGCCTAGTTAAGTGTCTAATTAATAAATAAAAGAATGAGGTTTGTGGCAATTAAGATAATATATAAAACTTGAGGGACTAAGGGTGCCAAGATAGAAACTCAAGTTATTAAAACTAAATATATCACACACACAAGGTGTGTGTGTGTGTGGGGGTCGTCCAGGAGAAGAGCAGAAGGGGGTGTGAACCCTAGCTCTCAAGAACAACACAAATTCAGCCCAATCAAAGCCAAAATCGAATGGAAAGCTGTGCATGAATGAAGATTTCTCATAATCTAACCCTAACAAACATATGGTAAGTTGTAATTTTGAGTTTGATGATTTTGTATGAAGTGGCTTAGGATCAATCCACAAAAATTTACTGAAATTAAGTATGAATATATGTTAGAATTACCATTTGGAATGTAAATTATACAAGATTTGATGTTAATTGAGATTTGGAGATGAAACCCACTTGGGGTTAGTAGAAATGGCGACATGGGTATGTCACCCATGTCCAACCTTTGTTTGATTCTTGATATGATATGTTGCATGTGACCAAATTGTTAGTTGTATTGAACTTGGTATGAAATTGAATTGTTATTGGTAGTTTGGATGATTAAAAACAAGAACTAGGAAGAAAAGAATGAAGATTACTTGTACATTATGCTTAGAAACTTGTACGCATGCCAAGTGTTCGATAAAATGACTAGGTGAATTTAAAAGGAGAAATAGTATGCAAGAAAGTGGTAATTAGATATGGAAGATGATAAAGGGATGTTTGATAGTAGATTAACATGAGAATTGAGTTTAGATATAGTTCATGGATAAGTATGGATTATAGTGTAATTGTAGAATTAATGAAGTATCAAGTATGGTGTGTATATGTAAACAAGTGTTCATGCGATTAAATGAGCATCTCACCATAGTGTACCACATGCTATTGATAGGATTAATGGAAGTCGAAGGTGAATTGTGAATTAATATGGTTGTTCTCTTGTATAATTTCATATGCTAACAAGAACGTGTGTGTAATGAAACGAATGTATGTGTGAGTAAATATGTATGCGTGTATGATTATGTGATTATGCAATTGTAAGTACGTTTGCATCATAAGTAGGAAATGCATATAGTGTTGTATGTATAGCCTAATATGATGTGGCGATTATATGAAGTTAAGTCGGAAGTTTATACATTAAACCGTTGAATTTTGGAAGTCAACTGCATATAAGGGACATAACTAGATTGTGACACCATTATAAGATCTTGGAACGTCATATGGTATGTGTTAAATTAATATGCATTTTATGTGTTAACATGATGGATTGTATGAGTTTGAAAAGATATGATTTGGGCGTATGCCTTATGTTTGTTAGACTTAACTATGAAAGCTAATTGCGAGTTATGCATTCGACATGAGCATTTATATGTAATATCTCGTATGCTAACAAGAATGTAAATGTGGTGACATGTATGGATAAGCGTTTAGTCAAAGGGACGTAAGCACGAAAGGCTCAAGAGTCAAAAGGACACAAGAAAGCGAACGCGAATACGAACGCAAAAAGGTAAGTGATCCCGACTTACTTCTTAGTGTAAATGTAGAATTTTGATATTTAAATATGTGGATAAGAATCATGCAAGGGACATGTAATGATTGCAATTTTTCAAGTTAAAGTGTTATTTTAGTATAATGAAGGAATTGTTATAACAAAGGAAATTTGATAGTATTAAACGGGTCGAATAATCATGTATAAGTAAGGTAGCAATGATGAAGTTTGTAAAGATTAAGGACCCGGGGTAAGGATTCTTAGTATAAGTTGTAGGGAAATGTTTTACGGACAATTAGAAACAAGTTCCAAGTGATTCGGACGCAAAACGAACGAGTTATGCAAGTTTTAGTGTGAAAAAGGAAGGCTGAACTGGGGTCACCGTAGCTTACGGTGCCCACCGTAAGCTACGGTGGGTGCTGGGGATTGATTTCTGCCGTAAGGCAGAATATGAATGCCGTAGAACTTTGGGGGCCACCGTAAGCTACGGTAGCCACCGTAGCTTACGGTGGAGGTCAGGTGCAAATTGTAAATTATGCGTTTTCTTTATTTTCCCTTAATTTCGGGCCTCGTGAATTCGTCCCAAGCCCCGATAAGCCTCTATAATGCACCTTAACCCTACCAAATGGCTTGGTAAGCTACGGTTAAGTATGGAACTCGTCTTTAAGAACCGATGTGTACCCGAAAGTCACCTAAGGAGCGTTTAGGAAGCATGCGTAAGAATAGAAAAAGGGTAAGCGTGTGTGCGGGAAACGAATTAAGTATGTGGGTCGGTATGTATAGGTCTAACTTCTTTCCAATACGCTTAAGCTAATAAGTGATCATGAATATGAGGAGGTACGTATGTATGAATGTATTTATGAAATCATGTAAGTACATGTACGTGAGAGCGAAGGTATGCACAAGTGTAGTTACGATCCGTATTATGAGTATATGTTTGTATGTAGTTATGTATGTATGTAGGTATGTATGTGTGTGAGTATGTATGTACGTAAGTATGTATGTAAAAAGGGTATGTTTGTATGTAGTTAAGTATGCTTGTAATTATGATTGTATGTAGTTATGAATGTATGTAGGCATGTATGTGGGTAGGGATGTATGTACACAGTCGGGTGTGTAATGTATGTATAGTTTCAATACAACTAAGTATTGACGTTATTAACAGTGTGCTTCGAGAATGGAATATGGTGCAGGTACTATATTGAAGTTCGTCAAGGATTAGATGCCCGGATGGAATGACTAGATCTAGAAAGAAAACGGGACGAGAAGTATATGCGAATAGAAAGTAGCAAGGTTACATGATTAAGACTCTTGTTTGTATATGATGTTTACTAATACTGTGAATGTATGTGGTGGGTGCAGGTTGTACAAATGACAAATTATCATCTTAAAGTGTAGCGATCATGGTTCGAGTTGCAAGATAGATTGTACGGGGATCCTGGAGTATGTAAAATGTTAGATATAAGTTAAACTTTTATTTTGTAAATAAGTACGAAGGATGCTTATATTGTAAAAAGGTTATTATATAATGAAGTTACAAGTAAGACAAAACGTTTTTAATGAAAGAAATTTTATGATACGTAATTCCGCTGCGTCTTTCCAGTTAAAGCGTGTTAGGGTGTTACAAGTTGGTATCAGAGCCCTGGTTTGAGAGAATCAAGTAGAAGGAGGTAAATGCTTGAACTCAAACCGGTGTGCTCTCGTGACTAAGGACCCGTACAATCTAAGACTCGATCAAGATCTAGGGACAGAAGCCAAGGTAAGTATGTGCTTAAGTATGTGTTTGAAGATAACTAACAGTATGTTATGTGTAAGGTCAGCATGATTGCTTGGAAAGGATGAATTATAAATGCAGTCTAGCGATGGCACCAAGGTATATAATATGACATATTGACCGAGGTACGTAGATTTAACTTATTGGTGCATGAAATGGTATGTTTAAGCAAGTAAAAGAAAATTTCAAATGAAATATAATAATGACAGAGTAAGGAAGTTTTGAAAATGTTACACGTGCCGAAACTTAATTCTGCGGACATAAGGTGGTGATTACGCGAAGGCACGAAACTAGTATGTGGATTGTGTACCTGGCCAGTACACGAGAAACATATGACGTTCGTGAGACCGTGATAATTGTTACAGGTATGTCCGTTAGAATTAGGTAGTAGGTGGACGTGGGGGGGGGGGAGATGAAAGGAAATGTAAGACTTTCAGGAATGAAAGTATGAATGATCTGTTGAATCCGTGAGACGGATTCAACACGTGTAAGGAATGAAAGATATGAATGGAATGTTTGAATCCGTGAGACGGATTCAAGAAATGAAAGGCTCGAATGGAACGTTTGAATCCGCAAGACGGATTCAAGGAATGAAATGCAGGAATGACATGCTTGAATCTGCGAGACAGATTCAAATTATGGAAAGAAGAAAATGAATGAATGGTAGGTTAGAAACTGCAGGACAGATTTAAAACATATGAAGGATAAAATTTACCCACATTAGAATTATGTCAATAATTGACCGTAGTTATGTCAAACGAGTTCTATGAGTAAATGTAAAGTAAATGAACAAAGGAATGATCGTAATGGGCACGCAAAGCTAAGTTTTAAAATGAAAGAAAGAAGTTTCTTCTGATTGCCTTTAAGCTCTTGGGAGGGGTCGATATATTATCATACGCATACTATATAATTATTCAAAGACTTATTATTACAACTAGGATCACCCTTCTTAAACTTACTTATCTGTTCTTAACACAAAGAATAAGCATTATTTCCATAGTTACTATTGTTATTTATGCCATGCATATCTTTTCTACAAGGTCTTGCTCAAATGAACATGGCCAACAAGCCGAGCATCAAGGTTAGCATTTCTCAACAATACTTGCTGTCTCGTATATTCTATCAGAATTTCCACAGTTACGAGCATTCAAATTCAGTACCACCCGACGATCATTACGTATATTTTGAAATTCATTCCACATTTTGCATTATAGTTCTGCATATATACATTCGATTATGACACATCCATCTCTAGTCGAGTCATAACCTCCTACTAAAGCTACAACCCTTTTTATACATACCTGACGGAAATAGATCCCATTGATCGTTATCCATACCTTACGATGATCATTCCTTCCCGATTATTGACTTTGCGTGCCCATTCATCAAATTCACCTACGAGTATAACTTAACAAATCAACACATTAACTATCGAGTTCAAATAGCGATCGTCATCTGACCCGTATGACCCATTTATCCTTTCGACCATTCTTGAATGCAAGACATTTGCATAAATATATTCATACATATATATATATACATATATATGAAAGTTTAAACGCTATTTAGATCATACCACTTAGGGAATATTTACTTGTTTGGTCTGTAATTACTTACACATTCGAATACTTTCATTCTTATCATTCCTTTATTCATTTGCTTTACATTTACTTATATGACTTGTTTGACGCAAACATGGTCAAGCTATCGACTTCTTCTTATGTAGACTAGCTTCGTCTTTTATATCTTAAATTTGTTTCGCGGATTTGAACACATTATTCATACCTTCCGTACCTTCTATGTTTTGAATCTGTCTCGCGTATTCAAACATTGCATTCACATCTTTCATTCCTTGAATCCGTCTCGCGGATTCAAACATTTCATGCATGTCTTTCATTCCTTGAATCCGCCTCGCGGATTCAAGCATTGCATTCGTATCCTTCATTCTTTGAATCCGTCTTGCGGATTCAAACTTTGCATTCATACCCTTCATTCCTTGAATCCATCTCGCGGATTCAAGCATTGCATTAATATCTTATTGATCCGTACTTTCTTACGGATTCAACATTCTTCATTCTTATCACTTATACTTTTTTTTTACTCTTACGTAGTACTCTCAGTCTTCCGAGAGTCTTATTACCCATTTCACCCACACGCCCACCTTCTACCTAATTCTAACGGACATACCTGTAACAATTATCGCGGTCTCACGAACGTCATACGTTTCTTGTGTACTGGCCAGGTACACAATCCATGTACCAGTTTCGTGTCTTCGCGTAATCGCCACCTTATGCCCGAAGAATTAAGTTTCGGCACGTGTAACATTTTTAAAACCTCTTTACCATGTCGTTATTATATTCATTTAAAAATTTTCTTTCACTTGCTTAATTATACCATCTCATACGTCCACACGTTAAGTTTACGTACCTGAGTCAATTCGTCTCGTTACGTGCCTTGATGCCGGTCCTGGACCGCATTCACGGATCATCCCTTCCAAGCAATTGCGCTTACCCTTCACATAACATACTATAGTTTCCTTCAAATACATAATCTAATACATACTTACATTCGATTTTGCCTTTAGGCCTCGATCGAGTCTTGGATTGCACGGGTTCTTGGTCACGAGAGCACACCGGTTTGAGTTCAAGTATTTACCTCCTGTTACTTGATTCTCTCAAACCAGGGCTCTGATACCAACTTATTACGCCCTAACACGTTTTACCTTAAAAATGACGCAGCGGAAAAGAGCTTTAAGATTTCTTTCCTTATTAACGACATTACTTTCGAGAAGGCTCCAAATGCTAAAATGTTAAACGTTCTATAAAAGAATTCACAACATTCATACTAAAATTTACATGTCTAGACGTTATATATTTCAACTATATGATCGATCTATCCGTGCAATCCTTGCTCTTGACTCGATCTACGTCCGCTTCACTTCCTAAGTAGCAGAAGAAGTCCGTGTAGCACCTGTGGGCATCACATACAACTTAGCCAGTAGTCAACGACAACATCATATAACATTAATCTCATATAATTAAGGATTGAATAACGTTCGACAATTTAACATTAGTTCATCCAACTATCCTTACTCATCCTCTTATTCCGGGTTGGGCTTAAATTTCGTAAGAATCCGATGTACTCGTTCCTGCATTACATACCAACCTCAAACGCATAATTAGTAACGTTAAAACTCTACGTAATTAAATCATGCACACGTACCATCTTACATGCATACATACTCCTCTACATACATACATACCTTTCTTACAACTTTACATACGTGCATACACTCATACATGTCTTTACACATACATACATACACAACCACATACGTACATATCTTTCCTACATCCTTCCATAATCATACAATATTTACATGGGTCTTAGACTTAGGTTTAAAGCCCATAAACATCTAAGGAACCATAAAAATCATGTTTGGAAGGTCCGCCGTAGTCCACGGATAAAAAACCGAAGCCTACGGTACATAAATCAACTTAAATAACAAGAATTTAGCTTTTGAGACTTGAGGAGGCCGTCGCCGACGACCCTAGGGGCGTTGGCGACGGGCCTTGCATTTCCCCGTAGCCCAAAAACCCCGTAGACAGGTAATTAACCCGTCGGAGAAAAACTGACTTTCCCATACCCGTCGGCAACGCCCCCATATCCGTCGGCGACGGGATCTCTAAAATGCATTTTCCTGCAGTTCCGTTTCGTCGTCCGTATGCACTAAAACGCGCACAACTTTCGAACCGTTTGCCCGTTTAACCTCCCGTTTCTTCCTACATGCTTGTAAATTCACATTCTATCATATGAACTTAAAATCCTACCTCCGGATTAAGGAAATTGTTAACTTACGTGCATTCGACATATTATCATTTTCTAACTATTTGAACCGTTCGTGCATTTATCAACATAATCTGTTTATTTGACCTCAATCTCATATGAACTTTAATAATTTCATTGGCACCTATCATAAAAGATTAAATTCTCGGACGTCTTGCATCCTCTTAACCCATTTTCGCTCAAAAGCTTATTTTTGACCCGTTATGGGTATTTGCGCATTAAGTGGACTATGACATACAAATCCCCATACTTCGCTTTCATACTTGACCAAGACATTACTCTAATCGAATAGCTCGATTCCAAACGACTTCTAAGGTCGTTTGCCCGAAATACCTATCAAGGGCATTTTAGTCAACTTTGCTCTATCCTTAATACCAAGAAATTCCTTACATAAGTAACCAATCCTACTACTTATCTTCAATTCTTAATCACACATACCTTGCTCGGATCAAAACTAAGATCCGTTTAATACTTCATTGACATCATACAATTCATTCCTATTTGACCTCAATTATCATATATAATTAAGTTGCATATAACATTACATAAACAACTAAGAAGTGATTACGGAATCACTTACCTTGTGCATTCGAGCTCGTAATCGCTTCCATGCCTCATCTTGACCCGTTAGCCTTCCATGCTTGGCCCATGCTCGTGTGATTCCAATTATTTCATGTCGCCATGCCATAATCATGTTAGTATTCATGCTCATTCAAATTAACACATATTTACCTATTCTTGTCAACATCGACTTTTTCTAACATGCATACGACATGATTTGTCAACCATAATATTTAATATCTTCGAAATCCAAATTCACTATCACACATAACACATAATCAATGCTCACATACTTATACTTTCATAACTCTACATTCGACAACCATATCTTATAAGAATCAACTTAGCATAATCCTAATATCATTCTTTGTTAGTGAAGTCGTACACCATATTCATTTAGTGCATGTTCACTTTTAACCGTAATTAAGGGATTAGTAGACCGCATAGCAACCTCACCCGTTCAAACACAATGTACAAGCTCCTAATGCATAAGTTTGACTAACATATACTTTTAACCGAATTCATACACGAGTACCATCTAAAGCATATTTTTCAAGTTAGTAAGCTACTACTTTTATCACAACCGCTTTCTTTACATGCAAACTCTCAACTTACATACAAATTTCACTTTCTAGCTTCACCTAGTCATTTTATCAAGCACTTGGTGTGCGTACAACCTACTATGCTTAGTTTACAACTAGTTCAAGCATAGTCATTAACTTGCAAATTCCAATCACCAAGAGAGTGTTCAAAATCACATTCCATTCATACAATTAACCCTAAACTAACATCACAAAACCCATTTCAAGCTAGTAACAAATACATCAAACAAGGATTGGACATGGGTAGAACACCCATGTCGCTACCTTCATTCAAAATTGTGGGTTTCTTCTTAAATCATCAAATTAGTCGAAATCATACATAATACACGTTTTATATAGCGATTCTAACACATAATCACGCTTAATTTCATACCAATTCGTGGATTAATCAATAACCCACTTCATACAAGATGATCAAATCATAAATTGCAACTCACCTTATGATCAATACACTTAGATTAAGTTATATCTAGCCTCATGCATTCGATTTCTTCTCAAATCAGGTTCAATTCTTGAGTTCTTGTAAGTAGTTGAAGGAGAAGGGTTTCCCCTTGCTCCTGATCGTTCTCACGCACACACACACCTTGTGTGTGTGAGATTTTTGTTTTAATTAAATTCAGTTTCAAGCTTGGCAATCCTAGTCCCTCAAGTTTATCACCCATCATAGTTGCCACAAGTTTAATTCCTTTACTTAATTTGCTAGACATTTAACTAGGTTTACTAACCTAGTTATTATACCTAATTTTTGTTAAACACGATAGCAAACTAGCAAATTAATAATTCGGTTTTGGGGTGTTACATTTATAAATTGAAATGCAAGTAATGAAATAAACACACAAGTTAAAAGATATATCAACAACTGTTTTCTATTGAGATCCATATGATTTCAATTACAATACGATGATTATACAATCTTCCCATCAGTCTGTTCACACACAAATCTGTTCGTACAAAAGAGAATATGTTAAGTGATGAATAGATCTCTAACACGTGAGATCTATTTATACCAAGTACAAAAGGTCCGTTTGCAATAAGTTAACATCACCTTGATAGTGACATCTAACATTCCTAACAAAAAAGATTACACAAATGTTAGCAACCATCTGCGAAAATCTAACATCTGATTTAAGACACTAAAACTGTGTTACAAGCAAAATACTGTTACATTGATGAAACCGTTGATCTTCAAACTGTTGTTGCTTTGTATCAAACATCTATTTGGCCTGAATACATGTTTGGTCTTCTTGATCATAATTTTACTTCGACAGAGCTTTGGCCTTTGATCAGTGCTTGGTTCTTCTTCAACAATGGTTTCAAGGCTTGAACAAATGTTAGCATGTCTTCAACAGATGTTTTGATTGGTGTTCAAGATTCACTATCTTTGGAGGAGAATGTCACACCCCCAAAATCCACCTGCGGATAACACCCGCTTCGAGGGCGTGACTGACCAGGATCCAGCCACCAATTATACTGAGCATTTAATTAATAGTAGAAATATTTAAAATCCGAAGTAATTAACAACATTAGAGTTTAGATTCGGTAATTAGTTTAACAAAACAGCGGAAGCATAAACCAAAATAGTTTTAAAGACAGTTCATTGATCAAAACAGTTATCCCAACACACGGGTTTGACGAACACTACACTTCCCCAAGTAGCAGCTCCTGAATCATTGGTTACCTGCAAAGCATGCAGTAAGGAGTCAACAATAATGCTGAGTGAGTTCACTAGTTGTCCAGTTTTAATTACCAAAAACTTTGTTTCACCGGTTAATTTATCCGTTTATACATGCCCTGGGGAGCTACCCCAAAAGTTAGCGACTAAACTGTTTTTCCAATACCGAACACTAGGTAACCGTTGCGTATCCGCAGGATGCCCCGATGTCAATGTTCTATCATCATTGACGGATTTCTGAGTCTATTAGTTCACGACCGTCCCAAACCAGGGCACGGTGTGAGGCTGGTAAACACCTAAATAGCGCTATCAACTAATAACCCGTTCGCCTAACCCGGCGACTAATCGGTATTTGTAGTAGGGACTTGAGTGATAGAGTTTCGTTTAGTGCCGTTAGTTGCAATCCGTATAAACAGTAATTAACCAAAAGGTTTCCCAATACCCGGGAAGGAAAAGTAAGTTTTGTTCCCAATGACTAGGGAAGGTATGTAAATGGTATCCCCTTTTACCAGGGGATAGGGTTGTTAGTCTCGTGTCCCAAACCACCGGGACGCATGCTTTTAAGTTGTGAACTCACCTTGGGTTGCTCGGTAGGTTTAGGTTACTTGTCAATCACGTTGGTCACCACGTCCTAACATGGTTACCGGTATAGGTCAGGTTCGGTATACAAGCATTCACGTAAAACTTACACATAACTAACACGTATCAAGCATATAAGTAAACAGTGGGTTAATGGGCCGGCCTAAATAATTAAGCAGTCAACAGCAACACATAGTTCATTTAACAGATAGCCCAAGTTAACACAGAATGGCCCAATAACCAGAATGGACAGCCCACTCGCAACCAGCTGGTCTCGAGTCGCAACCAGGTGGTCTCGGCTTGTAACGCTGTGGTTGCGAGTCGTAACCGTGGTCTCGAGTCATCATGTTTTGGTTGCGAGTCGCAACGGCGTGATTTCGAGTCGCAATCTCGCGGTTTCGAGTAGTCATGCTGTGGTTGCGAGTCGCAACTACGTGGTCTCGAGTTGTCTTGCCTTGGTTGCGAGTCGCAACGACGCGGTTGCGAGTCGTAAGCTGTCCCTTTCACGTACACGTGATGATGCAGATGCAACAGTCCGAAATTGTACCATGTATTCAGACCCAGATTAGGAAACAACCAATAATGTTTCACTAACACTTTTCCTAAACTGACCAGCAATGAAAATAGATCAAACTTTGCCATTTTTACATCTTCAAGTCATATTCAAACAAGTTCATCTTATGTTCATCATTTTCTAGGGTTTTCATATCAACATAATCATATATTTATGAACCAAAATCACATGTTTTAGCAAGATCAACATGCAAAACATACATTATATATCCGAATCTTAAGTTTAACATCATTATTTGCAAGGAATAAAGAAGCATAGTATGGTTAGTCATAATCATTCTTGAACTACCATTTGTTAGTCATTTAAACATGTTATCAAGCTTTGTTCACAAGGGTTTTCACATATAGTCAAGTTCCACAATTCATCCTAAAAATTATACAAAAACTACTATCCAAGCATTTCTTAGTTCATAAGCATACATAAATCTCATGCACATAGTAACAACACTAACCGGTTGTGAAGAAGGAGGATGAGCCGAAAGAAAGGAAGAAAATGAGAGAAGATGAAGTGTCCGAGTGATCCGAGCTTTCTTGACCGAGATCCCTTGCTTGAATCCGAAAGTTGGAGAAGGTTGGGATGTTGTTTTGGGGTGTTCTAGTTGAGAGAGAAATAGGAGAAGTGTGTTTGTGTGTTGTGTATGAAATGAGGGAAAGTGGGGAAAGATGGGGTATATATACCAAGGGATGTTTCGGGTTGGGCTTGGGGTTTCGGCCCAAACCGGTTACGGCCCAAAGGCCCACTCGCAACCGCCCGGTTGCGAGTCATGGTCACAAATCACTCGAGACCTCATGGTCTCGAGTCGGGTTCCTTGTTCTCGGGTTGGGTTCTCGGCTCACATATAACACATACATATATACATACCAATGCACACATAACAAAGCACATATCACATAAGGATTCACGTTATCATTAAGTTTAGTCAGTCACTAGTCACATAATGTACAAACAAGTTACATCACGACACAACGAAAAGTTCTAGATTTCGGGTTGTCACAGAGAATGCTTCATCTGCTGTTTATTTTTTTGATCAGTTAGGTCATGTTATGTATTTTTAATATCATTTGTTCTTTTGTAGGTCCAACAACATTTTACTGTGTTTTTTAGTCTCTTGCGTTTTTTAGTTGTGTTTTAATTTGATGTTCATTGTGATATAATGTGTTATGCTGTTCATTATGTTATACGCATCCGAGTTTTGAATTTTTTCTTCAAAAGTATAACAATATTATACTTGTTTTACAGATTAAAAATGTTTGTTTTTATGGTGATTTTTTTTTTTTAAAAATAATATTGTATGAAAGTGTTACTACGTCTAAAAAGGGGAAGATTGAGGAGATAGAAAAGATTATCATAACATAATACCCTTAATTCAAATTAAGCACTTTATTAGATTATAATTTTCCCATTTAATTCTAGCCATTCATTACACAATCTAGTAGCTAAGATGACTTTCTAGTCTTAATTAAAAAAACACAACTTATTTGTAATTCTAACCCTATTAAAATATATATTAAATTAAATAAATATTCAAATAGTTGTGAAATGAAAACTTTATTCGTAGCTTAAATAGTGGTGATAATGTAAAAAATGTAAGAATTTATAAAGATATGAATAGTGTGAATTCGGAAACGCTGGATACATATATTAATATATTTTTTTAGCACTTTGGGTTGAAGATTTATTTCTAATATTGGTTTTTATAGCTCTAACCCTATCTTTTATTATCTATTTTCACCTCTATTTTATTTTTAAGCTATAATCCTATCATTTATTATCTAATTAGGTTAATTTTGTTTTTCTTAACATTAGAAACAATAAAAGTATTATATATTTAATTTTGTTGTTCTTAACAATAAAAACAATAAAAGCATCATATATCTTTATCCTATACGTGTAATTGGATCATGAAAGCGCTAGAAATTATATTCAATGTTTTCTGTTTTCTTATTATTTCTTTTATGTGATAGGGAGAAAAAGAAGCCTAAATATCCTAGCCGCTAAAATACGAGGCGCGTGCATGACAACCAAATACACCAAGCTAAGCCACGAGTTGTGGATGAAAGATGAAAGGCTTGGTATGGCGCGTGGACGCGTGAGGATAACGCTATAATTAAGATGAGGGCCATATGAGATAGCTGGTGACTTTCACCTTGCTCTTTTTGCCACGTCATATATCCCACTCACCGCCCTCTCTTCATTCACTTCGCCACGTGTAATTTTTTATTACTATATTTTGTTTTAGATAATTAGAAAGTGAAAGGCTTCTATAGTCGATTTGTGTTAGGTGGATTAAGTGTTTTAAATTAAATTAAAGAGTTAAATATCATTTTAGTCTCTGGGGTTTGTGTTATTTTTACCAGTTTAGTTTAAAGGTTTAATTTTTTGTCCGCGGGTACAAAAAGGTTTCACGTTGCCAATTTAGTTCACTGGATTAACTTAATCCATTTTTTCTGTTAACAAGAAATGTAATTCGGTCATTTTATATGTAATTCTGTTAACTATAAGGGCAATTCGGTCATATAGAATGACCGAATTGCCCTTCTCGTTAACAGAAAAAAATGGATAAAGTTAATCCAGTGGACTAAAATGACAACGGTGGAACATTTTTGGACCAACGGATAAAAAATGAAACATTTGAACTAAAGTGACAAAATGACCCAAACCACAGAAACTAAAATAACATTTAACTCTAAATTAAAATTACATGAAATGAAGAAACTCATATACTTTTTTGAGAAAAAAATTATTAAGATTTCCTCCTTTATGTTTAGTCACATGAACATATGGTCCCTAAACGTTTTTAGTTTGATCCTTTGTAATGACAACTTGATGTTTTATTAATAAGCTGATACATATTGAGACATAAACCATGAATCATATATACATATTGAGACATAAACCATGAATCATATAGAAAATGGGTTAGTGAAAAACACAAATGTCACTTAACCTATTTTAGAATCTAATATTACATTTCAATTTGGAGTAACTATGTAAAAATGGTGTCACAGTCCTTATTTTATCTTATATTGGGGTTGAAGATGATATATTATATAATTTATAGTTAGGGGTTAAAAAAACTATATATATATATGGGTAGCGTTCCTACCTGTCTGGTAGAGCATTCCTTTATCGTTTTTACTTCAATCTTGTTAAGGCACCCCAATGTTGGTGGAGAGGCAATATGATCAATATTCGAAAGTAATCGACATTCTCGCTAGATGGTCATATAATCAACCTCTTCTTGTTGGGGCATGAAAGGCAGGGCTGAGTCTGAGAATTCATGTACCCTGTTCGAGTTTGAAAAAACGTGCTTTTATGCCTTAACGAAATTGGGTATTGGGTTCACTAAAGGTCTAAACCTAATGTCAATAGGCTAATAACTAATCTAAACCATAAAAATAGTTTTGTAAGTGGGTCTATGTTGTTGTTTGTATGAGTATACCCTATTAATTTATTTATTTTTACATATATACATATCGGAGTTTTTTTTTAAAAATAACGTGCCCTTCTCCTGTTAAAAAAAATCTACTGCAAATACTATTCACCTAACAAATTCGACGTTTATAAAAGTTTTGAAGTTCTATCATTGACTTCTTTCTCTACAACAGCTTTATCTACCCTAAACGTTGAGGGACCAAATTGAAAACTTCCATAAGTTGAGCCACTTTTTATTTATTTAGTTCATATAAAAACTTAAAAGTATTTCTGAAAGATTAATAAAATTAAAAATAGATAATATATACACTTTTATTATTCCTCTAAAACAGTGTTTGAGATATTGTATATTTGGAATTTTGGATTAAAGGAATAATAGTATAATACTATTTAATAGATGTCGATAAGATTTTTCAATATATTGTGTAGATGAAAAGTGGAGATATATTGAATGATATATGTGGACCACATATTATGTGGATTGGATTATTTTAAAGAAAAATATATTTAATAAAATAATATTAGTTGCCCAAGTATTTCTGTCCACAAGTTTTTACGCATTCGACTAGAGTTTTCTATTCTAATTAATTAATTTTTAATTTATATATTAAATAAAGGTGGGTGGGTTCTGGTAAAAGGGTAAGGGGTACACTTTGACACTTTTTTGAACGGGAATGATGCGTGAAATACCGTGATACCGGGCGCTGTGATTAAGATCGACTACTTGACTGTCGTTAGTCCCTTGGCTCTTTCAGATGCACGGTAACTCGATCTCCATCCACCCGAACGCACGACAGTGGAATAATCGGTAAAACCTCACCTCCCATCCAAGACGAACCGACGCCACAAGTATTATTCGCCCTTTACCTGGATGCCAAAAAAAATAATAGAAAGAGTGAAAGTCGAACCTAGATCACAAAGAACACCAAATTTTTACTCAATCACTCCACCACTAGCTCGTTAACGGTAGGGGTGCTAAACGGGTCGGGTTCGCGGGTTGGTGGGTTCAACCCGACCCGAACCCGAAAATTTTACACAAACCCGAACCCGACCCGAACCCGAAAATCGTATCATACATAAGAACCCGAACACGACCCGAAGTTTCGTAGGTTGACCCGAACACGACCCGTTCAACCCGAATTTTTTTATTTTTTTCTGAAATTAATATATTAAAATTAAAATTTACTTAAAAAACACAAATGTATATAATAATATCATATTTAAATTATAAAATTTATGTTAATTTCTTTTTTAAGTTATAATCATTGCATAAAAAACACACCCCATTTAATTTATGACATAAAATATATTGTAAAAAAATATAATATAGTATAAATGTGTTAAACGGGTCAACCCGCCAACCCGACCAGGTTGACCCGAACCCGACCCGTTAACCTAAACGGGTTCGCGGGTTCAACCTGAAACTGACCCGAACCCGTTTAGACTAAACCTAAACCCGCGAATTTCGTGTTAGGTTTGTGTCGGGTTTTCGGGTCGTGTCAGAAATTCACGCCCCTAGTTAACGGGTACACTTGACACTTGAGCCACTTTCCCTCTTTCTCATCTTACCTATCCTTTCTTTTGCCATGTGTCTTCACAATTTTATGACTTTTTTGCCAGTTAAGAATATGTGTGTATGCCTTTATGTATACTTGTCAGTAAAATGTTATTTTGTATTTTTTTATAAAGCTTCATAGTATTAATTTTGTAAAGAATTAAAAATAGATTAAACTGTTATAATATTCTTGGTATCATTTTATTTTGAATGGCTTTTGGTATCATTTATATTCGGTCTGAGTTAGTAAAACTAACACGAACTAATCTTAAATAGTCTTGAATGATTAGTTATGTATAGATGGTTTAATATTTTTTGAACATTTACTTTCATTAAACACCAGCACCAGCCCAAAACAGGCAAGGAGCAAACAAATCAAACTTACATGAACTACTAAATATTTTTTAATTATTTTATTAATCACCAAAATACATGTATTCATCTATAAATATATTGTTAACTATAATGTATTAGCTGGTGAATACATAAGTACACTGAATAATAAATAAACTTTTAAATATTAACAGTAGTTCTCATTATCAATGAATACAATAGTTTTAATATATACTTGAAAATAACTATATACATCATTAAATAAACTTACAAGAATATTAATCAAGTTTATCTAAACATAGTTGATAGTTCCATAATCAGTAAACACGTAAATAACGATACCACCTGTAAACTTTTGACCAAAAGAATAGCGCCTGCAATTTGATGTAAACAAAAAGAACAAAACCTGTAATTTACTCTAATATATATTATTTAGTTACAGTTTTCTCAATTATATAAACTAGATTAAAATTTTGTTAAATTTATTATGAAGCTTGGTTTTATCAAATAATCTTTTAAGTCCAGCTCTACAAGCTATTTTTTAACGGTCCACAATTTGGTTCTATTCATTTACACCCCATTATTATTGGTGTGTAAAAAGAGTCTAAGATGGTACAAACCTCGGTCGATTTAGAAGTAAAAAACTATTCATTTCTTGACTAATAGTTTTATTCTGCTAAAAAGTACGTGCATTAATGTCCTTTACACACTTTATTGACAATCGGTTTTTATTATTAGTATAGGCTAAATATGTAATATAATTTTTCTATACTAATAAATAATTTTTTTATACATGTCAATTTTTGGTGTTTTCTTATCTTATTTTTCAAATTTTCCCTATTAAACAATAATTTCACTAAATATAATTTAGATAAGGGTAATAACTTTTTTTTATTAAACTTTATATCAATAATCTTCCTATCTTATTTTTCAATTCTTTTTTCTAGTAAACAATAGTTTAATTAAATATAATTTAGATACCATTAATAATTTTTTTATCAAACTTTGAATTAATAATAATATGTAATTCGTATTTTCACATTCTCCGTAGGAGATAGAAAAAGTTTTCTTTTTTTTTTTCCTTTGTAGAACCAGGCAAATATATAAATTTTTATTCTCATTTAAGTTAGATTTTGTTAAATAATTTTTTAATACTATTATTATTTAATATTTAATAGGATACAAAAACAAGAAAATAATATTAAATCACAAACTTCATGGATCTCTCTTAATTATTTATTATTTCTTTTATTTTTTCCACTTATTAATAATAATCTAATATTTTATTAGTTCTACGACGTGATTACACATGTTTCTAACCTATTAATAAATTAATAAAAAAATAATTTTTAATAAGTAAATAGCACATAAAATTTATCATTTAAATACATATCTTGATGACCGTATATATTAATCAATTACATAATATTTATTTAACTTGTGTGATATACGAGCTATTTTAATGATATAACTATATCGTTTATTATATAAAATTAAATTTATGAACACGGGGTTTTAAACTAGTAATAAATATATAAAAATGCACTTTTTCCTCACCTGTTGTTATTTTATAATATTTTTTTCGGATGAAGTAAATAAATGGCGTTTAGTTATAGCCCATCACAAAGCAGCCCACCCAATAAATGCTTTAAGAGATATCAAACAATCTTACACAGGATAAGCCCAGCCCATGGACTATTGTTTTCTTCCGACAGCCCATAATAACAGCCTGACTGGTTGGGTCATTGGCTCATTGCCAATTTTATGGCTATATGATTCGATTAAGCTAATTTTTCTCAAATTTTAGGTCCAACTTCTTTTTTTTTTTTTTTTGAACGGCAAATTTGGATCATTGACGGACCACTGGAGTATCATCGTGCCACCAGAGGAACCACCCGATCTTGATCTTGGCGGTTTCTACATTAAAGACACCGCCCCCATTAAAGCTCAGAAAATTCTGGCGAATGCCTTATATGGCGAAATCGTCAAGACAGTTGAAGAGAAGTTTGCCTTTTCCCCTCGCCAGCGAGCCGTGTTTGAGTGCTTGCGAGCCCCCCATGCTCAGGATTTCCTGTCTGTTGTTCCCATCGAAGGTTTAGGGCAATGTATGTCGGCTGTGGAATACCGGGCTATCCTCAAGTACCGTTTAATGATACCCCTTTTCCCGGATTATGACCCGTGTCCTGTATGTCGGAAGTGTTGCTTGGATTCTTTTGGGGAGCATGCAGTACATTGCAAAGAATTACCGGGCTTTAAGTATCGACATGATTTAGTTCGAGATGTGCTGTATGATGTCCTTAAGCGAGCAGGGATCTCGGCAAAAAAGGAAGCTCCGGTGAACTTCTTGACTGATCCATTAGAAGGGAGATCTACGCTACGGCCCGCTGACATTCTTGTTTTTGGATGGGAAGGAGGGAAACACGCGTGTGTCGATTTGACAGGTGTGTCCCCCCTCGTTGGGCTAAGGGACCACGGGTTTGTGGCGGGACAGGCGATAACCAAGGCAGAGGCGGGCAAAGTAGCTAAACACGAAAAAGCTTGCATCGAGAATCAGCACGTGTTCGTCCCGTTCGCTTTCGATACATTCGGCGCTCTCGCCCCTGACGCGGTGCGGTTCCTAAAGCGGGTTCAACAGGTGGTAAGCAGTAACACCGCACATGTTAAGGGGCAGAATTTTGTGTTTAGCAGGGTAGGATTTGCTATTCAGAAAGGGGTAGCGGCGCAGCTTGTTGCTCGTCTACCTACCATTCGTTTGTAATCGTATTGGATAAAAAAGTGAAAATGAATGCAATATGTCTTATGACTAAATAAACATTATATTTGACCCGTTCAAAAAAAAAAAATGAATTTAAATAAATGATTTAGCATTTTAATTAAAGTTCACGAGTTATGTGATGATTGTGAACTAAATATTGGAACTGATGTAAAATATGATTTTTTATAAGTGTTTGATTCAAGTTTGATTTTAAATGCGAGTTCAATATGTACGTCTGATTATTCTGTTTGATTCAAACTTATACGATCTCATTTACTTCCTTTGTTCAAATCTAAGGTTTCTTTCTTTCTTTCTTTTTTTTTCCAATCAACTTCGAATTCGATTATTTTCAAATCTAAGGTTTCTTTCTTTTTTTCCCAATCAACTTCGAATTCGATTATTTTGCAATATTTATTTTAAACATTTTATATTACAGGCCAAATAAAGCTCAAATCGTGAAATCAAACTGGAACCAAATTGTTATCGACCGTTTGGTTTTTGTTTTCGATAATGAAAACAACGTTACCAACGGTTTGACCTAAAAACCGTTAAATCGGACCATGAACACCCCTACTTGTTGGATCATTGTCATTTTCAGGTGTATATGATTCGGTCAACCCATTTTAAGCCAATTTTTAACTGCGGCTTTGAGAAATGATAAATTAAACTAACCGTGATCAGGTTGAATGATTGGTTCTACCAGTTTGATAGTTTAATAGTTCAGTTTTTACACTTTTAAGAGTCTGAAACCATTTTCTTTCTGAATTATTAGTTCGTAGTGAAAAATTTAAACTAATGTATGTTGATGAAGCATTACTACATATTTTCAAGATAATATATACATAGGTTAGTCAAACTAGACCTAAGGGTACGCGGTATGGATTGTTTGAATGGTTTCGGTGACTACTTTCACCGATCGGTGAACCACCCCCACTTGTTTGAGTCACCGATTGTTTGAATGTTTTCGGTGTATAGTCACCGATGCGGGAAGAGGAGGGAGGAGGGTTTAATGGTGGGTCCCAACCCTTTTCAACCAGTCACAATTTCTTTTTTTAAAATTTTTTACCACTCTCTAGGTGTTTGAACCATACCATCTGATTGAGTGCAAAATGGGGAGTGAAATAGGGACTTGACATGGTATAATATTATTGGCTAGAGAATAACTCAAACACCCTAAAGTGATTGAATCATACCCTCCACCCAAATTGTTAAACCATCAAACCGTCAAAATAGAACTTTAAATCAAATTATTTGGATTTCAAACCAGTCAAACCGATGGAGTTGCTTAAGTTTAAGCAGTTCGATTGGTTTAAACGGTTTATTCACATAGAAAAGTTGACTTATAAGTGTTTAAAATTAGTATACATTTAAAATGCAAACTTACGGTTTTATCTTTTATTTTACCACAAAAGAAAACGGGTTTAGTTCACACACATACATACAAACATACATATATGTTATCATTTTGGTATCTTAGGCTATAGCGAGTGAAGTTGCCGTTGCAGTAACGTGACGAACTGAAACGATCATGAGCGAACATCATCTTGGTATATCATAATCAGTATCTGTTAAAAAATAAAATATTATGACAGAACCATTTAGGGGATCAGCTCATCATCTCCCAAAATAGAAGATTGACCCGGTTGTCTCTCCTCAATCACAGCACAAGACAGCCAATCAACAATTACACTATGTTCCCGAGTCATTTAACAGGGGGAGGTGAGGGGAGGGGAAGGAAAATTTTCTCTCCTAATCTCTCCAATTTGGGAGGATGAATATATGGTCATATTTGATCATATTTTCTTCCCTTTTCCCTCACCTCCCCCTGTTAAATGAAACTCGAAAACATGGTTTTTTATATTTTCATCTCTTTTCCCTCCCCCCTATTAAATGAGTCTCGGGAACAAAGTGTTAATGTTTTTTCCTTTATTATGTTTCTTTGAGGCCTATAGATTGAGGTTTTTTCTTTATAATGAATCATCAAGTAAATCAATATTATCAAACAATTCATTTCTTCTATCTCTGTACCAATCAACATGGTCTCAGAGCAGTGTATACGATCTTGAGATCAATTTGCTCATCATCTCGAAATTACAAAACAAAGCCATTACAAACCGCAAAACAAAACCGTTTTAGAAATCTTCTCTACCACCAGCCGCTGCTGAACAATATTCTCCACTTTTCTTTCGATTCTTTTACACTCTAAAATCCTTATCTCTACTAATCTTGACAATACAAACTGTCAACAGCAACCATCAATCACATACCTTTCTTCACTTCGCCGGAACCGCTGGACACGACAGTGGCCGCTTACTCTTCGCCGGAGCCGGCGTTACAAACGTTTTAGATCCAGATTTTTTACTTCTTTTGATTCGTCTCGTTCCATTGATACAGAACCGGTCGGTTTGACAGCAGAATCACCGGAGATTTCTTCTTCAGAATTAGAATCTGTATTGGAACCGACGATTGAACCGGAGATTTCTTCTTCAGATTGAACCGGAGAATTAGAATCTGTCTCTTGATATTGGTTGTTTTTTTTTTCTTTTTTGTTGAAGTTTTTTGTGCGGCTGGAGTTTTTTTATTTTGGTTAGAGAATTTCATCTCAGGCCCTTCAACTTCATCATTTCCAATTTCAACCCAAAATTTTGTTAATTGTTTCCCTTTTTGGTATTAAAAGGTTAATATGGCAACAAATCTTGAAAAACGTAGTGCATCATGGATATTTGATTCCGGTGCCACTGACACCATGACATATGAACTTTCAGACATGAGTTTAATGACAAAACCTCAAAGGACCCGAATTCATACCGCAAACGGAGAAACGATGCAAGTAAAATGAGGAGGAACAATTGAAATTTTACCAACTATGACATTGTCAAATTACCTTTATGTTCCATCGTTGTCACATAAGTTGCTCTCAATTAGTCATGTTACCAAAGAATTAAACTGTACGGTACTAATGCACCCTACCTTTTGCATCTTACAGGATATCAGGACGGGTGCGATTATTGGACGTGGTACTGAGCGCCAATGATTATACTACGTGGATGAGGTGGCTCAACTTGGTACTGTGATGTTGGCACATGGAACTGAAAATCGAGAAGCATGGTTATGGCACAGACGGTTAGGACACCCTTCCTTTGGTTATTCACATCTTCTTTTTCTGAAACTCTTTTCTTCAAATGGTAAAATAGATTGTGAAACTTGTTTTCTTGCCAAAAGCCATAAAAAATCTTTCAAACCTAGCAATACAAAAGTTGACTTGCCTTTTTCACTAATCCATTCCGATGTGTGGGGTGGGCAAGGTTTTCGATTTTTCCTAATATTCGTGGATGATTGTACTCGCATGACATGGGTATATTTTTTGAAAACCAAATCCGAAGTTTATGAGAAATTTACCATATTTTATGCCATGATATACACTCAATTCAAAAGGGAAATACAAATCCTTCGATCTGATAATGGGGGAGAATTTGTCAATACATCCATGAAACAATTTTGTCAAACCAAAGGATTAGTTCATCAAACCACTTGTTCTCACACCCCTGAACAAAATGGTGTTTCTGAACGAAAAAACCGTATCCTTCTTGAAATGACTCGGGCACTTCTAATTGAATTGCCTCTATCATTCTGGCTTGAGGCCGTTGCAACCTTTGTGTACCTCCTTAATCGACTTCCCACTAATGCTCTCAAGTTTAAAACTCCTCTAGATTGCCTATCCAAGTTTGCCTAAATTCCTCATCCTCTTACACTTGAACCACGAATCTTCGGTTGTACTGCATTTGTCCACATACCAAAAAACAATAGAAACAAACTCGGCCCATGTGCTGAGAAATGTGTATTTGTAGGATATAGGATTGATTAAATAGGTTATCGGTGTTATAACCCAAAAACTCGTCACATGTTCACCACAATGAACTGTGACTTTCTTGAAACAAAATACTTTTATAAAACTCAACTCAGTGGTCAGGGAGAAAAAGAATGTATAGAGACTCTGAGTTGGCTAATTCCATCATCCGAAGAAGTAACAACAGAAGATCATCGCAGTACTTTGAACCAGTCACCTTCAAACACAACCACACAATCTGCGGAGCACAGTTGTCACACCCCAACCGATGGCGGAATCATCGGGGCGCGGCACTGAGCGAAACAGATTGTTCAGAAGTTTCCATAACAACTATCATACAATTCAGTTATATAACACGTCCCATACCGTGTCCCAAATAATAACAAGTTATCATAGAAATCAACCAAACAATATGGGAACTGTTCCGACAACTCATGTTCTTAATTATTACAGACCGAAATAAATATTGTTTTACGACCTCTAGACGGCTATCCGTAAATCTCACTGACTACAGGTGCCAGTACAAGATCTACAGATAATTATGGCCCTGGAACAGGTACGTGGACACTGTCCTAAGGTCACAGGCTCCTAGAAGCTTATTATCGCCTCGTTTCCCTAGCACGCTAGTAGCTTAAACACCTGTCACATACGTTAAAATAAAAGTCAATACATATAATGTAAAGGTGAGTACACAAGTTTGATATAGCATATAGAGTTCGAATAGTTTACGCATAACCAAGCACGTACACAAGGGCAAACGATGCATGTAAATTATCAACATGGGACCATCGATACCAACGACTTCGGGTTGACTGTCCGAGACAGTTCGCAATACATGATTACCACCGTAATCCATGCAAGAAATTGTCCTTAGCAACCCCCGTGTGAACGGGTGCTGAGTCCAAACTATAGTACTATGTTGCTAAAGCAGGTAGATAGCACTCCACGTGTAAACATAATAAACAGCAATCATTTAGACAAGTAATACATGCAAGTAGGTTAGCGTTCAAATAGTTTGTGTTGTTTGTGATTTTGATAGATTACGTATGTAACACCCAAAAGTGCTGAAAGCAAAAAGGGATCGAGTATACTCACAGTGATTGATGTGGATTGAAGGGAGCACTGAGAATAGGTTAGCCTGAATAGTTCGATAACACAACGATGAGTAACGAGGAAAAAGTAAACAATGTACTTGGATCGAGTAGGCCATTCGATCGGACAGCAGTTCGATCGAGTGGGCTGTTCGATTGGTTGGAAAGTCCGTTCGAACATCCATTCGATCGGCTGGCTGGCTCGATCGGCTGGTTCCTTCAAGTGGATTGTTTCTTCCTTTGATGTGAAGGATGTGTTTGTGTATGATGGTTTGTACTACCTTTCAAGTTGGCCGATCGAACAGCTGTTCGATCGGTTAGTCCAACCGATCGGTTAGCATTGCAATGTTTTCAAATATGTCACTCGATCGGCTGGCATGTTCGGTCGGGTGACATTCCAATGTTTCGAAAAGTCTAAGTGTTTTGAAAGCATAGTATCTCATGATTCGAGCAGTAATGATTACAATCGAGTAGCGTAGTCGATCGAACAGTACCTCGTCAATACTACACTTTGTGAGTTTGTGGGTCTAAGTGCTAGTCGATCGGTTAGCCTAACCGATCGGCTGGCATAGTCGTTCGGTTGGGCTGTTCGATCGAACAGCCTAGCCGTTCGGCCAGCTTCTCGATTCGGTTAATCCTATCACCTAACACTTGGTTATTCCCGTTACATGTTGGTGTTTTAGAGATATTTTGACTACGAGTTGAACTACAAAACTGAAATCCCTACTTAGTCTACTGACTCGAGCAGGAATCACCCAAGCTCGGTCAGAGACGGTTTAGAACCTAAGTTTAACGTTTAACCCGGAATCGGTATATCTCTCGGTAGAACCCGAATCTTGAACCATGTGTTTGTTTAGATTGGTTTGTAAATCGGTTCGAGCTTCGTTTTCACCGGTTTGAGTGTAAAAGAGTTGAAAGATAGATGAAAACCCATCTTCCAATCCTTTCCCACCGTGAAATGTTAAGATCCTTGGAAGATTTTAGGTTATTTATGTGGAAATCGGTTAGATCTAGCTTGTTCATGGTTGAATGAAGTCAAGAACATGAAGTTCTTGATGAACACCAAGAACACCATGATGACATCACTCAAGAACACCTAGATCTGGGTGATTTCATGGATGAAATTCAGATTTTGAAAGATAGAAAGATGGAGAATCGATTAATGAACAAAAACGTACAAGGATTAGAGTGAAATACTTACCGGTTTGAGAGAAATCTGAGATTTAGTGAGAAGAAGAGGCTGGTCGGTCAGAGCTTTTCCAAAAGTGGAAAGGTTGACAAAGACAGCCCTATTTATAGGCTTCCAAAAGAGGAAAGGGTCAGCTGATCGAACAGCATCCCTGATCGAACAGCATCCCTGATCGAACAGCCTGTTCGATCGGCTAGCCTGTTCGATCAGGTTGCCCTGTTCGATCGGCTAGCCTGTTCGATCAGGTTGCCCTGTTCGATCAGCTAGCCTGTTCGATCAGGTTGCCCTGTTCGATCGGCTTGCCTAGTTTTGAGTGTTTCGCGACGATTTTTGATATTTCGAGTTCGATGAACGATGATTTGAGAATGATAGAATTCCTAATCAAATTACTTTTAGTTCCAACTACTATATCTAACATACAAGCATCCTTACAACCATTTCGGGTTCGATTTCGATTGAGTTTGATTCACCTTTGAGTCTTGATTGATTTGATTGATTCACCACACACTTTAACATAAAAGTAAACATGCACAAGTAACACATAAGGCACACACACACACGTATAAAAGTACTAAAATCCCCACACTTGAGTTCGATGATTGATTCGATTAGCTCGAGTATTGATTGTCTAGCTTTATTGCGTTGTTACTTCCTATCATTCACAGTCGGTCGTTGATTCACAGTTCGATTATCGGTCGATTAGTTTAATTATACAACACTTACTCCAAATAATATGAAAATCAAAATGAAACTAAAATGAAATTAATCTTTATTAATCTTTAATTCCAATAACAGTCAACACTTGACTTTGACTTTGACTTTGGAAAACACGGGGTGTTACAGTCTCCCCTCCTTTAGGGAATTTCGTCCCGAAATTAGGCCGAGAACCGTACATCGCCGTGTGATTTTACCTATTTGATGCTTCAGATCTATCTGAACAACTGCGGGTACTTGGCCTTCATGTCACTTTCGAGTTCCCAAGTGAACTCCGCGCCTCGTTTGCCTTCCCATCGTACTTTTACAATAGGAATGCGAGAGCGTCTGAGTTGCTTGGTCTGTCGGTCCATGATTTCAACAGGCTTTTCCACGAAGTGTAGCGTTTCATTGACCTGAAGATCGTCGAGTGGTATTATTGCGTCGTGGTCGGCTACGCATTTTCGAAGGTTTGAAATATGGAAGGTCGGGTGGACATTGCTGAGTTCCTCCGGTAATTCGAGTTTGTAGGCAACTTTACCGATCCGTTCCAGAATCTTAAAAGGTCCAACAAATCGAGGCGCAAGTTTCCCTCTTTTGCCGAATCGGACTACTCCCTTCCAAGGTGATACCTTTAGGAGCACGTAGTCGCCAACTGCAAATTCGCGGGGCCTGCGTCGTTTATCGGCGTACATCTTTTGTCTATCCCGGGCCTTTACCAAATTTTCCCTTATCTGGTGGATCTTGTCAGTCGTTTCTTGCAGAATCTCGGGCCCAGTCAATTGTGAATGACCGACCTCGTGCCATACAATAGGCGAGCGACATCTCCTACCATACAAGGCTTCGAAAGGTGCCATTTCGATGCTGGAGTGATAGCTATTATTATACGAAAATTCGACCAATGGTAGGTGTTTGCTCCAACTACCACCAAAATCGATAACACACGCACGGAGCATGTCTTCAATAGTTCGAATCGTTCTTTCCGTCTGCCCGTCGGTTTGCGGGTGGAATGCGGTACTCAAATTCAGCGTCGTACCAAGAGCTGCTTGAAAAGTTTCCCACAATCTCGATGTAAACCGAGCATCGCGATCAGAAATGATGTCTCGAGGCGTACCATGATTCTTAATGATCTCGTCGGTGTAGATTTGGGCTAGCTTGGCCACCTTATAGTCTTCTCGTATTGGCAAAAAGTGGGCTGATTTGGTTAGACGGTCGACTATAACCCAAATACTGTCGTGACCTGATGGCGTGGTTGGAAGCTTAGTTATGAAATCCATAGCTATACTTTCCCACTTCCATACGGGTATCGGCGGTTGTTCGAGTAAGCCTGACGGTCTTTGGTGTTCAGCCTTGACTCTTGCACAAGTTAAACAGCTACCAACATATAGAGCAATATCCCTTTTCATCCCAGGCCACCAGTACTTGTAGCGAAGGTCCTGGTACATTTTGTCCGCACCGGGATGAATGGAATATCGGGACTTGTGGGCTTCGTTCATGATAATCTTTCGCAAATCTGTCCTCCTCGGAACCCAGATTCGGTCCAGATAATAGAATATCCCATTGGCTTTGCTCACGAGCTGAGTTCCATCGTGATAGATTCGTTCTTTCTTCAACGTACGCTCGTTAAAGCAAGCGTGTTGTGCTTCACGGATGAGAGCTTCGAGGTTATACTGAGCCTGGATGTTTCGAACACCTATCACGTAATTCTTTCTGCTAAGGGCGTCTGCAACTACATTCGCCTTGCCTGGGTGATAACGGATCTCACAGTCGTAATCGTTAAGAAGTTCTACCCATCGGCGTTGACGCATATTGAGTTCTCTCTGGTTAAAGATATGTTGTAAGCTCTTGTGATCGGTGAAGATCGTACACTTTGTACCATACAGGTAGTGTCGCCAAATCTTTAAGGCAAAGACAACTGCGCCTAGCTCGAGGTCATGGGTTGTATAGTTCTTCTCGTGGATTTTGAGCTGTCGAGATGCGTAAGCTATAACCTTGTCTCGTTGCATGAGAACACAGCCAAGTCCAAGGTTTGAAGCATCACAATAGACAACGAAGTCATCGCTTCCGTCCGGCAGTGTAAGAACTGGTGCATGGCACAGCATGTGTTTGAGGGTTTGGAAAGCAGTCTCTTGCGCGGTTCCCCACACAAAAGGTTTGTCTTTATGAGTAAGGGAGGTAAGCGGTACGGCAATCTTTGAGAATCCTTCGATGAATCGCCGATAGTAACCAGCTAATCCGAGGAAAGAGCGAACTTCTGACGGATTCTTTGGCGTAACCCATCCCTTGACTGCCTCAATCTTTGCAGGATCAACGTGTATACCCCGACTATTCACAATGTGACCCAGAAATTGAACCTCCTCCAACCAGAATTCACACTTGGAGAACTTGGCGTAGAGTTGGTTTCCCTGAAGCAACTCGAGAACCAATCGCAAATGCTGCGCATGTTCGGCCCTCGATCTAGAATAGATCAGGACATCGTCGATAAATACAATGACAAAACGGTCTAAGAACGGTTTACACACGCGATTCATCAGATCCATAAAGACCGCGGGTGCGTTGGTCAAACCAAAAGGCATGACAACAAATTCGTAGTGGCCGTATCGGGTTCGAAAAGCGGTTTTGGGTATATCTTCCTCTTGAATCCGCAACTGATGGTAGCCTGAACGTAGATCGATCTTGGAGAAACACTGAGCACCTTGTAGTTGGTCAAACAGGTCATCGATTCTTGGTAAGGGGTAACGGTTCTTGATGGTAAGCTTGTTCAATTCCCGGTAATCGATGCACATTCGGAACGACCCGTCCTTCTTTTTGACGAAAAGGACTGGCGCGCCCCATGGAGAAGTGCTCGGGCGAATGAAGCCTTTTTCAAGTAACTCTTGGAGTTGGTTCGAGAGTTCTCGCATCTCAGAGGGAGCGAGTCGATACGGAGCTTTGGCCACTGGGTTGGCTCCTGGAATAAGGTCGATTCGAAAGTCGATATCACGACTAGGAGGTAATCCAGGAAGATCATCAGGGAACACCTGAGGAAATTCTCGGACAACAGGAACATCCTTGACTTCAACTCTCTTTTTCTTGTCCGTCTCTGCTACAACAATGTTGGCCAAAAAGGCTCGATATTCCTTGCGGAGATATTTGCGAGCTTGAAGACAGGACATGAGCTTGAGATCTTTCGCAGTAGTTTCACCATAAACACATAGAATATCACCACTAGCTAGCACAAAACGAATCATCTTATCGGCACACACAACTTCAGCATGGTTTTCACGAAGAAAGTCCATGCCTACTATGACATCGAAACTTCCGAGCTGCATTGGAATGAGATTAATCGGGAATATATGATTGTTGAGCTCGAGAGTACAATCACGGAGTACAGAATTGACAGCAATGGTTCTTCCGGTAGCGACTTCTACTTCGAAGGGTGTCGAAAGATAAGAGCGCTTACGTCTAAGAAGTCTCTCAAATTCAAATGACACAAAGCAGTTATCGGCTCCAGTATCAAACAAACATGATGCATATATACCATTCACAAGGAACGTACCATTGACCACGTTGTTATCAGCTTGAGCCTGGCGTGCATTGATGTTGAAAGTTCTGGCGTGAGCGGCTTGTTGTTGAGGCTGTTGTTGTTGGGCTTCTTGCTTGACTACCCTGTTCGGGCACCGGTTTGCAAAGTGGTTAGGGTCACCACATGCAAAGCAGGTCCGAATATTGTTTGCCGGGGCCTGTGCAGCTTGAGGAGCTTGAGGAGCAGGTAGCAGGGCTTGGTTAACAGCGGCTTGAGCTTGAGCTTGACGGGGACCATAGCGGCAACTCGCAGTGAAATGCCCGTAAACGTTGCAGTGGGCACAGAATCGGCAGGCCACACCCACCGGGTGATGATAAGAACATGTAGCACAGAGTGGGTGGGGGCCGGTGTACGCACGCTTCGCTGGCGGCGCATTGATCACTGGCGCTGAACGCTGTGGTTGTTGCTGCTGGGCTGGTACAGACTGTAGGGGAGTAGCATTGGTTGCGGCGGCGCAATTTTTGTTCTTCTTTCTTCTTCTCGAGGACTTGGAGGCTTGAGCAGTAGGGTTGTCGGTTGATGCGGCAGTAACTTGATGCAACGACTTGGATGGCTTATCCCAGACACCAGACTTAACTCGCTTGTCATTAATCTCAGCAGCGAGTAGGTAGGTTTCCTCGATTGATGCGGGTTTGGCGGCGAACACATAATCCGCGATACAATCCGGAAGAGCACGGATGTATTTCTTGATGGTCATTTCGGGAGTCTTGACCTGGTCTGGACAGATAATGCTCAGTTGCTTGAAGCGGGCAGTGAGACCAGCGTTGTCGCCCTCCTTCTGCTTGATGGTCCAGAACTCATCCTCCAACTTTTGGCGTTCGTGGGGAGGACAGAACTCGTCCATCATGATCGCTTTCAATTCCTTCCACGTCAGCTCGTATGCAGCGTCGTTCCCGCGCTTGTTCCTTTCTGCGGTCCACCAGTCCAAAGCTCGCGACTGGAAGACACCGGTAGCATTGAGAGTACGGAGATGATCTGGGCATCCGCTTTGACGAAGGGTGACTTCTACCGAGTCAAACCAATGAAACAGAGCCGTAGGGCCATCTTCACCAGTAAACTCTTTTGGCCCACATGCCTTGAATTGTTTGAAGCTAAAAGTAGCTTTGTTGGAGTCTTTGGGCGTGAGGGTTCGGGATTCCTCAGATGACTTGCTTGCGTTCTCGAACACATCACTGACGGCTTTCGCCACGGTCTTAGAGATGATAGCAGCCAAACGTCGATCTCTTTTCTCCTGACGGGTAAGACGCGAGTGTGATCTAGGTTGTCCAGATGACGACATGGTCTGCAATAGACATCGTCACAGGCTCAACACAACGAATTCGAGTCTCGCACGTCTTAGTTTACTAAAGCTTAGAATCACGTCGCATCTCACGTCACGTAACACATATAAACACATAAGCACATAAGCATAGAGGCACATAAGCACAGAAGCAATTAGAGCACATAAGCAAGTAAGCAAATAGAGCACTTAATTTCCTAACACGTACGAAATTTTATCACAGAGGCTTTCAGATAACAGAAACCTATAACCTCAAGTCGAGTGTCGTTCGTTTTGCATATCAGATAGCATTACATTGTATCGTCTAACTTAGTTGTATGGCGTAGCATAGCACACTGGTTTTGTTTAGATCACATCAACAGGGATTCGAATCGAGATAGATAGCAACAGAAGTCACGCAGATCGATAAACAAATGGAGTAATCAACGAATCTTAAGAACACGTAAACAGGTAAATCACATAAAATTAACAAGACAACACTCAAAATCGGAAAAATGGATTGTCTGCGGCTACTAGACTTTGACTAACCATGGCAATTTAACTATTCACAGTTGACTTGTCGTCACTTTCGACTCTAGGGGACATGTTTCTGCCTCGATTCTCGGGCATTATGCATGCGCATTCTAGGCCATACTCGTGATTTCAGGTCGTTGGAGTCCGTCAATTGCCTTGGCGAGATAAAATAAAGTCGGAATAACTGCCAAGGTTAGGGTTTCACCCCTAGCTTAGCAATTTCTTCCTTGTTTTAAGAAAATTTAGAGGAAATTTTCATCAAATTATGGGTTTCAGCCCTGATTTGGTATAATTCTCCCCCGTTTGTTGATAGAAAATTGCACAAAATATTTGGCAAAATTTTATAATTTAGGCAGGAATTTGCGGGTTTCACCCCTAATCCCGTCCAAATCACAAAATTTGGCTCGGAGTTCGGATGTAATGATAGAATAGAAGGATACAACATAAAATAAGCACATAAACTTGGTCTCTTGGTTCCTAACTATAGTCTAGGTCTCTAAGACAGCGATCCGGACTAGATCGTGTCTAACCTAATTCCCTATAGTTATGGCTCTGATACCAATCTGTCACACCCCAACCGATGGCGGAATCATCGGGGCGCGGCACTGAGCGAAACAGATTGTTCAGAAGTTTCCATAACAACTATCATACAATTCAGTTATATAACACGTCCCATACCGTGTCCCAAATAATAACAAGTTATCATAGAAATCAACCAAACAATATGGGAACTGTTCCGACAACTCATGTTCTTAATTATTACAGACCGAAATAAATATTGTTTTACGACCTCTAGACGGCTATCCGTAAATCTCACTGACTACAGGTGCCAGTACAAGATCTACAGATAATTATGGCCCTGGAACAGGTACGTGGACACTGTCCTAAGGTCACAGGCTCCTAGAAGCTTATTATCGCCTCGTTTCCCTAGCACGCTAGTAGCTTAAACACCTGTCACATACGTTAAAATAAAAGTCAATACATATAATGTAAAGGTGAGTACACAAGTTTGATATAGCATATAGAGTTCGAATAGTTTACGCATAACCAAGCACGTACACAAGGGCAAACGATGCATGTAAATTATCAACATGGGACCATCGATACCAACGACTTCGGGTTGACTGTCCGAGACAGTTCGCAATACATGATTACCACCGTAATCCATGCAAGAAATTGTCCTTAGCAACCCCCGTGTGAACGGGTGCTGAGTCCAAACTATAGTACTATGTTGCTAAAGCAGGTAGATAGCACTCCACGTGTAAACATAATAAACAGCAATCATTTAGACAAGTAATACATGCAAGTAGGTTAGCGTTCAAATAGTTTGTGTTGTTTGTGATTTTGATAGATTACGTATGTAACACCCAAAAGTGCTGAAAGCAAAAAGGGATCGAGTATACTCACAGTGATTGATGTGGATTGAAGGGAGCACTGAGAATAGGTTAGCCTGAATAGTTCGATAACACAACGATGAGTAACGAGGAAAAAGTAAACAATGTACTTGGATCGAGTAGGCCATTCGATCGGACAGCAGTTCGATCGAGTGGGCTGTTCGATTGGTTGGAAAGTCCGTTCGAACATCCATTCGATCGGCTGGCTGGCTCGATCGGCTGGTTCCTTCAAGTGGATTGTTTCTTCCTTTGATGTGAAGGATGTGTTTGTGTATGATGGTTTGTACTACCTTTCAAGTTGGCCGATCGAACAGCTGTTCGATCGGTTAGTCCAACCGATCGGTTAGCATTGCAATGTTTTCAAATATGTCACTCGATCGGCTGGCATGTTCGGTCGGGTGACATTCCAATGTTTCGAAAAGTCTAAGTGTTTTGAAAGCATAGTATCTCATGATTCGAGCAGTAATGATTACAATCGAGTAGCGTAGTCGATCGAACAGTACCTCGTCAATACTACACTTTGTGAGTTTGTGGGTCTAAGTGCTAGTCGATCGGTTAGCCTAACCGATCGGCTGGCATAGTCGTTCGGTTGGGCTGTTCGATCGAACAGCCTAGCCGTTCGGCCAGCTTCTCGATTCGGTTAATCCTATCACCTAACACTTGGTTATTCCCGTTACATGTTGGTGTTTTAGAGATATTTTGACTACGAGTTGAACTACAAAACTGAAATCCCTACTTAGTCTACTGACTCGAGCAGGAATCACCCAAGCTCGGTCAGAGACGGTTTAGAACCTAAGTTTAACGTTTAACCCGGAATCGGTATATCTCTCGGTAGAACCCGAATCTTGAACCATGTGTTTGTTTAGATTGGTTTGTAAATCGGT
The DNA here is from genome assembly GCF_002127325.2 of Helianthus annuus. NCBI lineage: Eukaryota > Viridiplantae > Streptophyta > Magnoliopsida > Asterales > Asteraceae > Helianthus > Helianthus annuus. The sequence goes on along the minus strand of NC_035448.2, from coordinate 204,807,017 downwards.
TCGAGCTTCGTTTTCACCGGTTTGAGTGTAAAAGAGTTGAAAGATAGATGAAAACCCATCTTCCAATCCTTTCCCACCGTGAAATGTTAAGATCCTTGGAAGATTTTAGGTTATTTATGTGGAAATCGGTTAGATCTAGCTTGTTCATGGTTGAATGAAGTCAAGAACATGAAGTTCTTGATGAACACCAAGAACACCATGATGACATCACTCAAGAACACCTAGATCTGGGTGATTTCATGGATGAAATTCAGATTTTGAAAGATAGAAAGATGGAGAATCGATTAATGAACAAAAACGTACAAGGATTAGAGTGAAATACTTACCGGTTTGAGAGAAATCTGAGATTTAGTGAGAAGAAGAGGCTGGTCGGTCAGAGCTTTTCCAAAAGTGGAAAGGTTGACAAAGACAGCCCTATTTATAGGCTTCCAAAAGAGGAAAGGGTCAGCTGATCGAACAGCATCCCTGATCGAACAGCATCCCTGATCGAACAGCCTGTTCGATCGGCTAGCCTGTTCGATCAGGTTGCCCTGTTCGATCGGCTAGCCTGTTCGATCAGGTTGCCCTGTTCGATCAGCTAGCCTGTTCGATCAGGTTGCCCTGTTCGATCGGCTTGCCTAGTTTTGAGTGTTTCGCGACGATTTTTGATATTTCGAGTTCGATGAACGATGATTTGAGAATGATAGAATTCCTAATCAAATTACTTTTAGTTCCAACTACTATATCTAACATACAAGCATCCTTACAACCATTTCGGGTTCGATTTCGATTGAGTTTGATTCACCTTTGAGTCTTGATTGATTTGATTGATTCACCACACACTTTAACATAAAAGTAAACATGCACAAGTAACACATAAGGCACACACACACACGTATAAAAGTACTAAAATCCCCACACTTGAGTTCGATGATTGATTCGATTAGCTCGAGTATTGATTGTCTAGCTTTATTGCGTTGTTACTTCCTATCATTCACAGTCGGTCGTTGATTCACAGTTCGATTATCGGTCGATTAGTTTAATTATACAACACTTACTCCAAATAATATGAAAATCAAAATGAAACTAAAATGAAATTAATCTTTATTAATCTTTAATTCCAATAACAGTCAACACTTGACTTTGACTTTGACTTTGGAAAACACGGGGTGTTACAACAGTGCTATTGAAGAAACTCCATCCAACTTGATACCTGAGGTAAGAAATACTATGAACCCAGAATTCCCTGTATCTTCTAACCATTATGATGAGATAACAGGGGAACACACAGAACAGACAACAACAGAATATACAGAGCATGTTGAACCAGTAACGTCAGAGACAACAACAGAATATACAGAGCATGTTGAAACAGTTGCAGTAGAGACGATTGGAAGATACACTCTTCCTCCAAGGGCAAACAGGGGGGTTCCTCCAAAAAGATACTCTCCCGAAAAAGAAGCTCGAAGTTCAAAATATCCCATGGCAAATATTGCCAAGGGGAATCTATCACAAGAAGCCAAGTCATTTGATGTCTCCCTATACTCTGAAGAAACTCCAACCTCTGTTGAGCAAGCACTCAAATCGAAGAATTGGAGAGAAGCCATGAAATCAGAAATGAATACCCTCAGGAAAAATGTTACATGGGAAAAATGTATAATTCCAGAAGGTAAAAAAACCCGTGGGATGCAGGTGGGTGTTCACTATAAAGCATAATCCAGATGGAACCATTGAAAGATATAAAGCACGGTTGGTAGCTAAGGGATATACACAAACATACGGAATTGATTACTCTGAAACCTTTTCCCCAGTTGCCAAAATCAACACGATCAGGGTTCTTTTCTCCATAGCTGCAAACAAACAATGGTCACTCCACCAGTTTGATGTTAAAAATGCTTTCCTACATGGGGAGCTTGAAGAAAAAGTATATATGGAAGCACCACCTGGATTCACCAAAGACTTTAAACTAGGAGAAGCTTGTCGTCTGAAGAAATCCCTATATGGTCTAAAACAATCCCCTCGAGCCTGGTTTGGCAGATTTACCTAGGGGTGTTCAAAAGTATCCGTATCCGAAAATCCGATCCGAAATATCCGATATCCGAATCCGAAAAATCCGAAAAATCGGATATCCGAAATTTCGGATATCCGAAATTCGGATATCCGAATTTTTTGGATTCGGATTCGGATAGTGATTTTCAAAATTTTCGGATATTTCGGATATCCGAAATATCCGAAAATTTTAATTTTCATTTTTTTCGGATATCCGAATATCCGAAGTATCCGAAAATATCCGAAATATCCGAAAAATATCCGAAAATATCCGAAATATATCCAAAATATCCGAAAAATATCCGAAGTATCCGAAAAATATCCGAAATATCCGAAAATTTATATTCGGATATCCGAAAATATCCAGAATATCCGTTTCCGAATATGAAAAAAATATTAAAAAGATAAAAATTAAATAAAAAGTTGAATTTATATCCGAATCCGTATCCGAAATTTCGGATATCCGAATTTCGGATATCCGAAATTTCGGATACGGATTCGGATAGTGAAATCTAGTATCCGAAAATTTCGGATATCCGAAATTCGGATATCCGAATTTTCGGATATCCGGTTTTGAACACCCCTAGATTTACCCTAGCTATGAAGAGATATGGATACGAACAGAGCAACTCAGATCATACTTTGTTCCTTAAACGAAGAGACAAACTCATAACCTGTCTAATTATCTATGTTGATGATATGATAGTTACAGGAAATGATGAGGAAGAAATGAAAAGGTTGAAGGCAAATCTATTTTCAGAATTTGAGATGAAGGACTTGGGAAGACTCAAGTACTTCCTTGGAATTGAAGTATTAAGGTTGAATAGAGGGATTTTCATTTGCCAGAAAAAATATATTCTCGACTTGTTAGCAGAGACAGGGATGACTGACTGCAAACCATCAGACACCCCTATGATAATTAATCAAAAACTCGTTATGGAGGAAGGAGCAAAGTTGACTGACAGGGGTAGATACCAACGAATTGTGGGAAAATTGATATATCTGTCACACACTCGACCAGACATAGCCTATGCGGTGGGGGTTGTAAGTCAATTCATGCATCAACCCCAGGAACCTCATATGGAAGCAGTAATGATTCTTCCATTGACGGCTTTCGTTAAGATGTCAGCTCATCATCTCCCAATATAGAAGATACCAACGGATTGTGGGAAAATTGACAGATACTGATTATGATATGGGTCTGGTTATCCACACATCCCCTCAATTTATCCACACATCCCCTAACCCTATACACCCCTCATTGCCCTATACGCCTGAAAATGGACCCACCTGATAAGCCCCTCATTGCCCTATACGTTTACTTTTTGGTTACTTTTTCACACATCCTATTAATTGTCAATGATTGGATGTTAGCCAATGATTGCCCAATCATTGGCTCTTTTGTGTGGAATAAAATTGGAGGGGTGTGTGGGTTTTCATTGGGATGAAATATTATTTAAAAAAAAACTTTATATATATATTTTTTTAAATTGTTCTTAAAATAAAAAAAAATATAAACATTTATATTTATTATTATTTATTGTTATAAAAGTAAGGTATATAAATGTCATTTTTTATTTAATATATTTAGAAAAATGGCAACATTTTTATTAGTTAATTATTATTATAAAACGTCAATATTTTTTATAATTAATATTATAAAACTTCTACATTTTTTATCAAGTGTTAGTATAAAACGTCAACTTTTTTTAAATTAGTATTATAAAACTTCTACATTTTTTATCAACTCTTAGTATAAAACGTCACCATTTTTTTTAATTAATATTATAAAACTTCTACATTCACTAGTACAAAAATGATCAAATAATGCGGTTAAATTGGCTATAAGATGCGGTTCTAGACCCGCATCTTATGGCATAGCATCTTAAGCTATATGTCAAAAGATGCGGGTCCAAAAGATGCGGTTCTAGAACCCCATCTTTTGATATTTTAAGCAAAAAACTATTTTTTCTTAATGTATTCAAGAGATGCGGTTTTAGAACCGCATCTCTTGGTGTTTAAGCTAAATACAATATTCCTTTTTCATTCAATTTCCAGGAAATTTTATTAAAAATCCCCAATAAATTATTGTTATAAACAAATTATCTAAACTTAAAAATTAAATATACAAAAAACAAAATTAAATTAAACCCATGTAACATAATCCAACAATGTAAATTACAAAGTTTTCAAAGTAACACAAATACATATATCTATAAAGATGAATGTGATATACAATAACTTCCCGAACCAATGTCTACGTACTTGCAACTCAAACCAACGTCTTCAATTTATACTTGCAACCGGAACCGTATAAATTGCCTAACAAAACATAACGTTAGATTAATAAAATAAAGTTTAAAATATAGACGCAAGTGTACGTATGTATGAAATGCAATCTTTAAATTTAAATGTTAAATTACTACCACATGATCGTTGAACATGGCCGGCTCATGGTTGAACCCATTTGTGTCACTAGTGCATAAAGTCATGGTTGCATAGTTTTAGTACAAACACCCTGCAATTCATGAAATCAAGACTTAGTTTTTAAATTGAATACATAAAGAAAGTCATATATTATATGAATCACTACTCACGCCATTGGAATCTTAATCCCAAAGTCGGCTTTGTTCTTATGGAAGCATGATTTCGGCCCGTATTGATACTGAAAAACATCAAAAGTAGATAGAATGAGATCTTTAAGAGGTAAACCCACAGAAGTTAATACATTTATAATTAGAACAGTTAACTAAAAGAGGATAGAGTGAATAAGATAGAGCAGGAGGTGAGAGCGGTTGAACCAAAAAAGGTCGTTGGCGAGATGAACGAAGGGTATACCCTTGATCATTGCACCTCTTTCTTGAATCCTCAAGCCCATTTTGGTTATGATCACTTGTAGTTTTGTCCCAACTAAAAACCATCTTACAAGCCATATTAATTCAATCTAAGTCAGTTACTAAACAATAACAACTCCTCAAATATTGACACAACAAGAGTTACAATATAGATAGTATCCAACTTTTCAAACACATAACTAACCATCTTGAGCATTGGTGCAATTGAAATAACCATAACCAAGCGAGCTTCGAGTGGACATATCCCTGCAAACTCAAACAAAAACACCATGATGTCTACAATACTATCATAATTCACATAATTCAACCTCAACTTGCATTAGTCACTAGAATAAATTTTTAAAACATTCACAGATCTACGTTTTTCAAAAATTCAATGACATCAGTTTTTGGTCATATAAACTATAAAAATAAAAAAGAAATGATTAAACCCTGTTTTACAGAAAGCAAATATACATAATTATGAAAAACAAAATCAAAAAGTTCTTTCGATTCAAAATCATCTCCACTACAAAACTAAATCAAAATAATAATTAAATAATTAAATACATATTTTTAGTAAACCCCAATCCCCTACCTGAACTCTCGATAACACAAATTACAAATGTATACCAAAATTATAAGTAAAAAAAACATAAATTTGAAACAAACTATTACTTTTGAACTTAAAAACTCATAAATCTTAAACAAACACTGATTTCACGCAGAACCAAAACACGAGAGTCTGACCCAAAAACCCGAGGCAAAACAGAGTCGTTAACCTGAGACCCGGACCACAACCTGGACTCAAACCGGCACTACTCTTGCTGCCATTACCGGTCGAACCAAAATCCCCCGTGCCAAAACTGAAAACAGAACCCAAACTTGAACGAAACTCGTCTCGAATCGAACCACATACCTGAACCGAGCGGGATATAACTCGAGCCAAATGACTGAACCGAGCACAAACTGGGCATAAACTGACCCGAGAAGAAGAACCCACCTTTACCGTCGCCAATGTCGGCACGATTGTCGTTGCCGGCGACCGGTACGGCTGCCGGCGCCGCCGTTTCTGTCTCTCTCATCTCGCCGTTTCTCTCTCTCTCGCTCGAACAACGACCCGACAAACTCCACCACGCCACCGCCGCCTACGGTGGTCGCCGATGATGGAGATGTGGGTGATTCTGGTGGTTGAACTGAAGCAAAAAGGGTGGGGGCAGGGATCTTGGGGTGTGCTTGTTTGAGAGGTTATTTTGTGTTTAAGGATTTTGTGTTTTTAGAGTTATTTTAAACCGTTGGATGAGGGGATTGAATGGATGGTGGATGAGGGGTTTGGGATTGAGATCCATGTGGTGTGCTTTCTCACTGAGGGTAAAAGGTGTGTTTAGAGTTTAGACATGTGCTTTCTCTAGTGATGTGTTATATGAATATAGTTTAATTTTTTTTATCAGGTTATTTGTTTTTTGTTTTTTCTTATTAAATTTGATGGTTACTAGAAAAAATAATTAATGTTACAAATGAAAATTAAAATGTTTATTGATGTCTTGTTGTGTGCTATAATGGTATTATTAAATAGTTCGTTAGGAACGGCCGAAATACATAAGATTAATGTATCTTTTCTTAGATTTTATTAATTTTTCACTATGTCATATGTCATGATAATCTCGATTGTCTTGGTGGTGGGTCGGCTAGGGTGGTAGTGATGGTGGTGGGTCGGCTATGTTGGTGGCAGTGGTGGTGTGTCGGCTGTGGTGGTGGTGGTGGTGGGTCGGCTGTGGTGGTGGTGGGTCGGATCGGGTGGTTGTGGTGGTGGTGGTGGGTCGGTTATGGTGGTGGTGGTCCGGCTATGGTGGTAGTGGTGGGCCGGCTGGGGTGGTTGTGGTGGGTCGGCTAGGGTGGTGGTGGTGGTGGGTCGGCTATGTTGGTGGCAGTGGTGGTGATGGTGTGTCGGCTGTGGTGGTGGTGGTGGTAGGTCGGTTGTGGTGGTAGGTCGGTTGTGGTGGTGGTGGTGGGCCGGCTATTGTCACACCCCCAAAATCCACCTGCGGAGTATCACCGCTTGGGAGCGTGACATGACCAGGATCAAGCCACCAATCATATAGAACCATGTATAAAGTAAAAGTAATTGTATTAAACCAAACCCATCCATACAAAAGGTGTTCCAAAACTTAAGTATCATATCAAAGTTTAGCGGAAGCAAATGCATAACAGCCCAATCATAAATAAAGTGTGTATTTGTCAAAATGTTCAAATCAAAGTAAACACGATCCTTGTCCACAACGACCGCGCCTCCCTGTGCAAGCTCCAAGTACCAAACGTCCTTCAAGGCATGTAATAGAGGATCAACAACTAGTTGAGCGAGTTCACAGAAAGTAAATGCGTAATAGTAAGTTCGTTTGTAACAGGTGGCTCTACTGGGCCGTTAGTACGTTCTATTGGTGGGGGCTTCCCATGTTGTATAACCACTAGACTATTCGTAACCATAAGTATCCTTCACAACCGAGGATAGTAGTAAGTATAAATACACGTAGGTTTTACGTGAGTATCCTTCACAATCGAGGATAGTAGTAAGTATAAGTACACGTAGGTTTTACGTGAGTATCCTTCACAACCGAGGATAGTAGTAAGTATAAGTCTACGTAGATTGTAAGTATGTGTCCTGCACAACCGAGGACAATGAATAGCATAAGTATGTGTCCTGCACAACCGAGGACAGTGAGTAGCATAAGTATGTGTCCTGCACAACCGAGGACAATGGTTTGGTAGTCTAGTATTAGTGTCGGTACGAATCTATTCAATCTCATTCCTTCAATCCCATTCCCAAGCCCTTGGGAATCCCATGCCTTAGTAAGAGTGTGAACTCACCTTGGTTTGCTCGGTATGCTATCTAGGTGCTCACGAATAATCAATCACGTCCTATAGTTTGCATGTATATTCAATCAGTTAAGTTCGCATTGATTCGCATACAATAAATACCACGAAGCGTGTTTAAGCAATTATCGTCAAGCAACACATAACAGTTATCTCACGTTCATCCAATTCATGTGTCGTATAACAGAGTCCGTTTCTAACGTAGCTACTCAGCGACGCATTTTACGGGTTATCAGATTAAACCAAAACCACACAATCAACATTAACAAGACTTTCCATAATATTTAGACATGTATAAACATAAGCATTCAAAGTCGGCCCCTAAACTAGCAATATAGGTTGGACATATGCCCTATGTACAAGTTCAGACATGTGCACAATGAACAAAACTCGGACAATGGTGATACCCCTCCACAAACTCGGATTGCCTATCATCCATACAAAACTCGGACTGGGGTATCCCTTTAAATTCGGACTACCCCCTTTGTCTATCACAAACGTCGGACTAGGGTGGCTCCTCATCAAACTCGGATAGGGTAGGGGCTGCCCTTTCTAAACTCGGACCCCCTTAACATGAGTTAAAGGTCGGACATGGGAGATTAATGAAACTCGGACCCCTATGCCTTGCCCAAAACTCGGACAACAAATAAGGGGTTAAAACTCGGTCATAATAAGCTACAAGAACTCGGACATTTATGTGATGAATACTCGGATCCTTTTATGTTATATATAAAAATTCGGACTGTGATTTGTTATAATAAGAGTTCGGACCACATATGTTTAAGAAACTCAGATTCTTTCATCTTATAAAACTCGGACCAATCACATATATTAAAGCTCGGACCTTACATCTTTCATAAAGTCGGACTAGCACTTTTGCAATAAAGCTCGGGCAAGGTATGTACTCTTAAAAACTCGATCCATATATATGTTAATAAACTTCGGACTAAACAATCAATCAATCATCGAGCAGAACATAGTCACATGAACATCCGTTATGTTTTGTAAGATCGATAGTCACGTTCATCGTTCCAAAACCCTAATTTCATACCTTTTCATAGTGTAATAATCAAGTTAACAATCAACCGTATTTACACATCATGCATCTTAATCATCCATAATCGATTATACCACCAATCAACATCATTACTCAATAAATCAGAATTCATTCAGTAATCACATAATATCATATAAGAACTAGGGTTTATAAGGATTACACAATTCAAGAATTGATAATGATCAAACAATCAATTAGGGTTTTCATGAACACAAAATCAATAAACAATTACCTTGAATGATTCTAGGTGGATTCGTAATCAAACTTGATGCAAAAGAACTTGTGAATCCAAGAATGAGGAGAAGATGGTTGTAGAGAGGATTAGAGAGTACAGTGCTTTGGTTTTTGTGAAAATGATTAGTGAAAAGGGATTAGGGTTAACAATGATTAGAGTTTCACTAATTTCTCTATGCATCCCTAAGTATCATAATTTGCAATAGCACACCATCTCAAAATAGTTCACAGTTTCACCACCACATTCATACATTTGACAAATCTTTCATAATCAACACATATACTTAACTGAATCAAAAACGTTACAACTTCACAGCAAACTAATTGTGCAAGCAAACAATTAAACAATCAATAGACGTGCAATAAATGCGAAATAGAAATTTTGGAAATTCGAGTTGTCACATTATCCCCAACTTGAAAGAAATTTCGTCCCGAAATTTGGTACGCACTCACTGAGGAAGCTAGGTAAGCTGTATTGTTCACTGGTTTTCCTGGGGTGTCACATCATCCCCCCGTTGATTTGGAATTTCGTCCCGAAATTCCGCAGTAGTAGCTTCAGTCTCAGTAGTGGATGCATTGGTTCCGAATAACTGGGGGTACTTTTCTTTCATTTGGTCTTCGCGTTCCCAGGTGTATTCTGGGCCACGTCGGGAGTTCCAACGAACTCGAACAAGAGGGATTCTCTTGTGTTTGAGGACCTTAACATCCCGGTCCGTGATTTCAACTGGTTCCTCGACGAACTGCAACCGCTCGTCGATAGTGAGTTCCTTAAAAGGAACTATGAGGGTCTCATCTGACAGGCACTTCTTCAGATTCTACACGTGAAATACATTGTGAACTGCACCGAGTTCAGCTGGTAGGTTTAGCTTGTAGGCCACTTTGCCTATTTTCTCTATGATCTCGAACGGTCCGACATACCGCGGATTGAGCTTGCCTCGTTTACCAAATCGAACCACACCCTTCCAGGGTGAGACTTTTAACAAAACCCGGTCCCCGACCTGAAATTCCAAAGGCTTCCTACGCTTGTCCGCGTAGGCTTTCTGACGGTCGCGCGCTGCCGCCATGCGTTGTCGTATCTGTGCAATCTTTTCCGTGGCGTCCACTACAATCTCCGGACCCGTGATCTGACTATCCCCCACCTCTGCCCAACAGAGAGGTGACCGGCATTTACGTCCGTACAATGCCTCGAATGGAGCGGCTTGTATGCTGGTGTGATAACTGTTATTATACGAAAACTCCACTAACGGGAGATGCTTTTCCCAGCCGTTGCCGAAATCGATAACACATGCCCGTAGCATGTCTTCAAGAGTTTGGATCGTTCGCTCAGACTGCCCATCCGTCTGAGGATGATACGCTGTGCTCATGTCTAACCGTGAGCCGAAAGATTTGTGCATCGCTTGCCATAGCTCTGACGTGAATCGTGCATCCCGATCCGAAATGATGGAGGTGGGCACCCCGTGCCTTGAAACAACTTCTTTGAGATAGATGTCTGCGAGAGTGGAGAACTTATCCGTTTCCTTTATAGCCAGGAAGTGTGCAGACTTGGTGAGTCGATCCACGATCACCCATATGGTATCATTCCCACGCTGGGATCTGGGTAGGCCTGTAACAAAATCCATGGAAATTTCTTCCCATTTCTATTGCGGTATCTTGGGCTGCTGAAGTAGGCCCGCTGGTTTCTGATACTCCACCTTGACTTTTGCACATGTCAAACACTTGCCAACGTAGGTTGCAATGTGGGCCTTCATGCTAGGCCACCAGTATGTAGTTCTGATGTCGTGGTACATTTTATCCGAACCTGGATGTATCGAGTAGCGAGACTTATGAGCTTCATCCATCACAAGTTCTCGTAAACCGCCGAAAAGTGGGACCCAAATACGCCCCGTTACATAGTAGGCGCCGTCTTCCTTTTGTTCCATTCGCTGCCTTGAGCCGCGTAAGGCTTCAGCTTTGACGTTTTCGGGCTTTAATGCTTCCATCTGAGCAGTTCGTATCTGTGCAGGAAGACTGGACTGAATAGTGAGCTGCAAGGCTCGTACGCGTCTAGGTAGAGTGTCTTTCCGACTGAGAGCGTCAACCACAACATTGGCTTTGCCTGGATGGTACTTGATGGTGCATTCATAATCATTAAGTAACTCGACCCATCGTCGTTGACGCATGTTCAATTCCTTCTGCTTGAAGATATGCTCGAGACTCCTGTGATCGGTGTAAATTGTGCACTTGGTACCGTACAGGTAGTGTCGCCATATCTTGAGCGCGAAAACAACAACTCCCAGCTCTAAATCATGCGTCGTGTAGTTCCGTTCATGAACCTTGAGTTGACGAGAAGCGTAGGCAATAACTTTATCCCGCTGCATCAGTACACAACCAAGCCCCTGTATCGACGCGTCACAATAGACTACAAAATCATCCGTGCCCTCTGGCAATGAGAGAATAGGTGCGCTGCAAAGCCTATCCTTTAAGTACTGAAAAGCCGTTTCTTGTGTATTACTCCAACGATAGGTAACACCTTTCTGTGTCAACATAGTAAGCGGCTGTGCGAT